>NW_021604844.1:69298-154685 GCF_004785775.1 Grammomys surdaster
ATATATATATATATATGTCACAGCTAAGATAGATATTATAAAATATTTGTTTCAATTTGGGCCAAGTTTATTATCCTTATTATCCTAATTTGAAAATTTTACCAAGTGACAATACCATCAAATACAAAAATCTCATATAGCAAAGAGTTGCCCAAAAAATAGAGAAAAAATAAATTAAGTAAATGTTATGTAGATGAACAATTTAAAGCAGATTTGATAACTGTCATACAAGCCTGAAATTTTAGATTCCACTAATATTTCTAATATATATATATATATATATAATAGATATTGTTACATATAATTATATATAATATAGAATATATAAATATATAGAATATTCTGAAAAATATATCAATTTGAACAGGTCAATTCTATCAAGATCACTTGAACCTTGGAAAAAGTGAAAGATCCAGATGTCATACCAGAGAGAAAAAATTCTCTTGAGGGTCATAACAAGTAAGTGACTGAACCCTGTTTCCTTTGAGACTGGGCAGACTCCTAGAAGACTGTTCTATAAGCTAAATCCCATAAGCCCATGGGTGTTACTGATCCTGCATAAAACTCGCAGGTTTTCTGTTATCCCTCAATACTAGTACTGATAGGTCTGTGCCGAGACAACAGGTTTTCACCATGATTACGTCAAAGGACCATGTATGTATCTTGTTAGTTATGAAAATTGTATTATATATTATTTTCTCCTGAAAACCAGGTATTCATTATTAGAAATTATAGCATTGAAAAATTACATCCAATAATCTTTCCAAAGGTATTTTCAATCCTCTAACAATGTCTGTCCTCTCTGTCACAAACTTCACTAGTTCCAGGTTTGCTCTAACTGGTTTCCCTGGTTTAGAGATTTATTACTTCTGGCTATCAGTCCCATTCTCCATAATCTATGTGACAGTGTTCCTGGGAAATTGCATGGTACTTCATGTGATTCGCACTGAGCTGAGCCTGCACCAGCCCATGTTCTATTTCCTGGCCATGTTAGCCCTCACAGACCTGTGCATGGGGCTGTCCACTGTGCACACGGTGCTGGGCATCCTTTGGGGCTTCCTTCAAGACATCAGCCTTGATGCCTGCATTGCCCAGTCTTACTTCGTTCATGGTTTGTCCTGCATGGAGTCTTCTGTCCTCCTAGCCATGTCTTTTGACCGCTGCATTGCCATTTGCAACCCTCTACGCTATTCCTCCATCCTAACAAATGACAGAATCATGAAAATCGGAGTGGCCATCTTATGTAGGAGTTCTATGCTCATTCCTCCAGTTATTATCCGCCTGAAGTTCTTAAATTACTGCAGACCTCATTTCCTCTCCCACTCTTTCTGCCTGCACCAAGACTTGATTCGAATGGCCTGTGGAGACATCCGTTTCAATAGCATCTATGGTCTAGCTCTGGTGATCAGTAACTTGTTGCTGGATTCAGTACTCATATTAATGTCATATATTATGATTCTGCACACAGTTTTGTCCATTGCATCCAGGGAGGAGAGAATCAAGTCTTTGCAAACATGTGTATCTCACATCTCTGCTGTTTTGGTTTTCTACATCCCCATCATTGGTCTGACCATGGTTCATCGCTTTGGGAAGCATCTTTCACCATTGGTTCATGTCCTCATGGGCAACGTCTATATTCTTTTCCCACCTTTGATGAACCCCATTATATACAGCATCAAGACTCAACAGATACGAGTGAGAATTCAGAGACTGTTCTTGAAGGGAGCCTAAAGCCCTAGATGTTCTGTGAATATATTTGAAGGTGAACATGCAATTTTACAGAAGGTGAAATTCAGTAAGTAACCATAACTAGATGTACTAGCTAGTGTTTAATGATACTTTCCATGTTGTAAATTCTCTTCTTTTCTTATTGCTGTTTTAAGACATTGAAATTGACTTTTATAACACTATAGTTAATGTCTCAAATTAGACTATGCAAATAAAATGTAATGTACTCAGAATCATCTTTTAAAACTGATTTCAATTTTTTAATTTTAAGTAAACACCATCTTCCACTTTATTTATCAAATTGATTTATTTATTCATAAAATCTTTCTCTAAATATAGTTTCAAAAATATAAATCTGTGACTTTGGTGGCTAATTGAATATGTATATCTCTTCTTTTATCCATTATGAAGCTGATATCTTTGATTTTAAAGCTTTTGATAATTACTATTGATCATTATCTCAATCAGTTTTGTTCATCTAAACAATGTATTTATAGTATTCAGAAAGTTTTGCCAATTGGTTCAGCAACTTGGAATGTAAGAAATGAGAAGCCTATGAGACTGGACTGTTTAGTCACTTAACAGTAGTTATATAAACAAAAAAAATCTCAGTTCTGTGTTGACCAACATCCCACAGCTTTCCAAGTCCCCACACTATGGAGAGTAACAGAGACACTTGTGACAATGCCAGTAATGGCTACAATAGGTTGACCATTCAATTCATATAAAAATATTGTTGATTTGTATTTTCTCTCACTCGACTCTCCAGTGACAGGCAAAACATTTCTATGACTATAATTTTCTAACTTATTATCTCCATAAAAATTCTGAGTTAGATATTATTCTTTATTCTGTCATTGACTTTTTCACCAAGTCAATGAATGATCTCTCAAATTTTTAGCATGCATTTTATAATGAGATTTGGATATATTTTCTGCTTCATTTACTTTCAGTGACTATGCTTTTCTACCTCTATTGTGTTTCTTTTCATTCAAACTGGTCTAATATTTGTTGAAAGTTTAAAACATTAAACAAGAAGCAGGAAACAAAAACATAAAAATGAGCTACAAAAGATGAGGCATGTTCCATCTCTTTGTTAATGTAATTTTCTTTATATAATTTATATATTTATATAATTCACAAAAAATCAAAATGTCATGTACAACATTTATTCACTAAGTTTAAGCAGGATTATTGACGTATAGTTACAAATAACCTGATTATGATAAGATGTACATATATAATTTGATGAGAAAGGAGGAATACGTTTAGGAGAGTATTTATTATCATGAATCTATTGTCATAGCCAAGATGATGAATATTTTGTCTATATTCCAGTGTTTGCTATATGTTATTGCACTCACTGAAACTCACAGCATATGCTTATTTTTTGTCATATAGTTTTGGTGTTAATAAGGTTATATAAATTACATAGTATTCGTTTAATTTTTGGCATCCTTTATTTCACTTACAGTAGTGATCTTCATATAGATATGACGCACACTAACAGCTCTGATTTTAAATATTTTTATCTTTACTATTATGAATTGAAAGAGCCTTACAAAAGAATAAAATTACATTATTAATAACATTCTTGCTACAGTTGCTATTTTATTTTTACTGCATGCTTAATTTTTTTACAACTCCTATACTTTATTTTAATATTCTTCATGTTATGAGTTAAGAATTTAAAATTTTCAAGAACATCGAGACCATTATTTTTGAGCCAAGATAATAATACAACCAATTCTTTTGTGGTAATATTTCTACTTTATTATCTGAAGTTTGCTGCTGAAAGCTTTCTGTTTATTACTTGCTCTTTTTTAGTGCTAACTCTTCTTCAATATTTTGTTTATATAAAATATGTCTAAAACCCCAACCTTTCCTCAAAGAGTCAGCCATGCTTTAAACTTATAGCTTATCTTGGCTTGTATAATGTAAATGAATTAAACAGCCTTTCTGCTCACTGGAAATTGATAATCTGTACTAAAGTATCCATTTCCTTGACAGGTCTCTTTAGTTCACAGCCATGTGCATCTCTTGTCATAAACACCAAAATAAAAGGTCATTTATCTCTAGGATCCTGTGAGAGCACCAGGGAAGCCTGTATCTTAATTTTGGTGTTGCCCACAGATTATCTAGTTGACATTTACACCTTGTTTCTTTCCTGTGTGACAGAGTGCTTCTGTGGCTTTTGTTGAACCGTAATAGGCTTTTTTTTTTCCTCTATTCAGTGACTCATTTGTAGCCTTTAGTCAAAGTCCTTAAGCTTTGAAGCCTACTTTGTCTCCCTTTGCAGACTATGACATCTACTTCAGGAATATTGCATAAATACTCACCTGCCCAAAGCCTTCAGAGCTTGGCAAGTTCAAGAGTAGGAAGTCGCCAAGTGAATTTTTTTGCAGTAGGATGAGGAACTCTGAGGCCTCATATACTTTAGAAGAAGAGAAGAAATGCAGGCCTCTTTCATCCTTTCTCACACTAGACACGCTACATGGGCATCAGCACTCCATTGTCTCTCTGCCATTGTTGATATGGTGTGTCAGAGACTTTTATTCAGATAGTCAAGCAGAAAATGGTATATTGCCCTCTGTATCGTTGATACACATTGGAGATCTATCTTCTCATAGTTCAATAATGTGAACAATGACAATAAATGTCCAGCCGTGCCTGAGAAACTGAATATATGGTCTCCATTACCTTTCTGCACTTGTGTCTTTTTTCCTCTTTTCATGACAGAAAGATTCTGCTGGGTTTCATTCCTTTCTGTCTTAAAGAGTTTTCTACCTCATTATCCCAGTTCCAGCTTTTACTGTAGTAGAAACTAAAACCAGCCGGACTCTAGAGAAAGGAAAGAGAATCTAATTACATTCAAAGATCAAAATACACTTACAACGAACAAGTACAGGGAATGTGGGTCCGCTCTATACAGAATCCATGTAAATGGGCCCAACATCTGCTTTCACTCAGCAGCGTGTGATTGCGGTGCTTTAATAATCTCAACAATTCTTATTTATAAAGTAAAGCCAAACAATCTTCATTATTATTTATTTTGAGGTTACAATATAATTATATAATTTCTGCTTTCCTTCCTTCAAACTATTCCATATACTCCTCCTTGCCGTTTTTCAAATTGATGGCCTCTTTTTTCTATAATTTAACATGCACGTATGTGTCTGTGCCTACGTACAGATTCCTAAATACAGCCTACCCACTTTCTGAAGTGTTACTTGTATGTACATTTTCAGGGCTAAACACTTGATATTGGATAAGCAGTTACTGTGCTCTTCCCTGGGTTGTATGATTTTTCCTTCTTTCAGTATTTTTTATCTACCTTTACATCTTCGTGGGGATGTCACTAGCTTTCCCTCATCCACTTTAGCATGTTGATTGCTGTTGCCCATGTTCAGTTCATGTTTGGATAATTATTTGGTAAGATCCAATGTATGTGGTTTCTGTCATTACTAAGAGATAATGTCTCATAGTAAAATCCCCATTTTCTTGCTCTGACGAACTTTCTGCCCCATTTTCTGCAATGTTCACCGACCCTTAGGTGCAGGAGCTGTTTTGCAGTTGTATTTATTGGCACTGAGCTCCACAACTCCTCCTTATAATTGGTTTTCTGTGATAATCACAGTTTGTCCCTAAGATAAATTTTCTTGATGAATGGTAAAAATTACACTTATTTGTAGATATGTGGAAACATTCAGTCATTATGCTAGTTTAATGAGGTGATGGTTAGAGGTTCTTCTCCCAGATTCACAGCATGACTAGTACTTCTAAGTCATTTATGACATGTGTAAAACTCCCATCAAATATACAGCTTGTAAAACAACTAGTGTTTGCAATTAAAAATAAATAAAATGATAAGATACTTCCTATTTTATAATAATAAACATTCCTATAATAAAAACCTACTTTAAAATAGGTTTTAAAATAGAAGCAGATTTTTTATTCTTACTAATGTAATGCTTAGTCATAAGCCCACATTATATCCTAGAAACTATATGTTCTGATAAGTGATATATTTTATTTTGCTAAATAAAATTATACAAAGTCACAGGATTCTTGATTCATCACTTTAAAAAAATCATTTATTTATTTTATATATGTGAGTACACTTTCATTGCCTTCAGACACAAGAAGAAGGCATCTGCTCACAATGTAGATAGTTGAGAGCCAACACGTGGTTGCTGGAAACTACAACCTCTGGAAGAGCAGCCATTGCTCTTAACCATTGAGCCATCTCTCCAGTCCCTCTGTTCATCATTTTTACTTTGTCTAATTTCATTTTCTGTATAATTTTGACATAGTTACCTGTACTAAGTTCACTGTTGCATCCTTTAAAATCAGTTGCCATTTTCAAATCAATTTTCATAGTTTCCCTTTGATGTGAATGATGTACAACATAATTTTAAGTATCGTGACTATGTGTAATAGATTCCTAATCAATGAAAACATATGATCTAGAGTCACCACAGTCTGTAGAAGTCCATCATTTAGGTTCAGAATCTAATTGTTATATTTCATGATCAGGGTTTATTTTCTTCATATTGAAAATGAGAAGTAAAAAACAAAACACAAAACCAAAAGATGAAAGCAAACATACACACATACACACACTCACAAATACATTAACACACAAAGACACATACTCACATCCACACACACAAACATATGCACACACGTATACACACACACACACACACACACACACACACACACAGATTGCTACATTTTCTTTGTGTGAGTTCTGACTGAACCATTCAGTCATTGGCTGTCAAACTCCTTCCTGCACCTGGAATCAGAGCCACTCCTTTTGTTTTGTCTCTTTGCCAATTCAAGTGTTCTGTAGGTCCATTGTTGTTAAAAAGTCTGTTGCTGAAGCCTGTTTCTGTAAACAGAGCCATTCTTTTTTAAACCAGATTGATTTTATATTTACTTATGTGGATGTGTCTGTGTGTGCTTATTCCAGTATATATGGGTACTGGAGGAAGGTGCAGGATCTCTTGGTGTTACAGACAGCTTTAAACCATTTAACATGGGTGCTGGGAATGAATCATCTCTCTATCCTTGGCTATCTATCTGAAACTACACTAACATGGATATTCAAGAAAATACTGGGGGTGGAAGGAAGGTTGGAGAGTTGGCTCAGCAGTTAAGAACATTGACTGCTCTTCCAAAGGTCCTGAGTTCAATTTCCAGCAACTACAACCATCTGTAGTGGGATCTGATCCCCTTTTCTGGTGTATCTGAAGATAGTTACAGTGTGCTAGTTTAAATAAAATAAATAAACTAAAAAAAAAGAAAATACTGAAAAGAAAACCAATGTCTCAGGGGCACATTTAGACCAAAATGATCAATAGGCATGTGAAACCAAAACAATTACATAAGATTACTTCCTCTTCTTCACTATAAGCATTTGAAACAAAATTTAAATCATATATATCAAGTCTATTAACAGAAAATTGTAACAAAATTTAAGCATTTCATTTAACATATCATTTCAAAGTTCCTCACTAATACCTTAGGTAATTTAAGATGGGTAACACAGGGTATGATGTCATGTACTATATTGTAAAGACTAAAAAAAAAAGTATGCATATGTTTGCTAAAGTCTCATAATGTCATGTCAAATATATTATTTTTGCTTGATTTGATAATTTACTTTATTGCATTGATGGCAGTTATGTAAGAAATTAATTTAAGTGATTTGAAATTTATGATATGAAAATAGTTTTGACTTAAAATTTCTTTTACATTTGTTGATCAGTGTTATGGCTCTGTAAGGAAATCCATATCACAATTGGCTAAGCTGAACTAATTGAAAAATTCACTATATATGTACTTTGTATTGTTGTACAAGAGAAACTGAGAGAAGGTAACTAAAACACATATAGCAATTATATATTTTGAACAATTATATAAAGGAAAATATAATAAATATAATAAATGGAGCTGTAAATAGATGTGATAAAATATTTTGACTTTATGCATTTCATATAATTTATTGTTATTCATTATTTGATCATAGTAAACAATAATAATACTGACTTGAACCAAAGATACATAACCTATAAGAATTTAACATTGACTATTTTATTAAATTTGTAATTTTTTTATTAAGTTACCAAAACATTTCCACAATATCTTCAAGTGCTCTTTACTTTTTAAGTTTTTATGTAAAAACTGTAAACTAAACTGTTTTATGTCAACGTGGTTTGTATTACATCAACAAATTACTTTGTTTAAAGAAAAAAACTGAGCAACTCTCTCCTGAATTTGCTTAGTCTTCACTCCATAAATTATGGGGTTGAGGGAGGGTGGTAGAACCACATAGAGGTTTGCAAGGAGGATGTGAACATGCAGTGGTATGCTGTCACCTCCAAAACGGTGAGCAAGGGAAGAAAAGAAAACTGGTGTATAAAACAACAGGATGACACAGACATGGGAGCCACAAGTACTCAGAGTCTTTAGCCTGGCATCTTGGGAAGGTATTCTATACACAGCACAAAGTATGAGAGCATATGAGACAACAATAAGTACTACATCTAGACATATGGAAAATAGAGCCACAACCAATCCATAGTAAATATTGACTTTGATGCTGTCACAGGCCAACCTGGCAATGCCCATATGTTCACAGTATGAGTGACGAATGATGTTCCTTCCACAATAGGTGAGTCTATAAACAAGAAAGATCAGGGGGAAGCAGATGAAAAAACTTCTAGTCACAGATGCAATGCCCATTTTGATGATGACAGATGGGGTTAGAATGGTGGTGTATCTTAGTGGATAGCAGATGGCCACGTAACGGTCAAATGCCATGGAGAGAAGTATACCAGACTCTGTCACAAAGATGAAGTGGAGGAAAAACATCTGCAACACACAACTAGCAAAAGATATGCCTCCAGCTTGGAACCAGAAGATTGCTAATACTTTCGGAATGGTCACAGTGGACAAGAAGATATCAGCCAGGGCCAACATGGATAGGAAAAAGTACATGGGTTCATGAAGACTATGGTCAGTGGAGATCAGCAATGTTAGGAAAGCATTTCCTACAACAGCCACTATGTACATAGAAAAGATGGGGATAGAGAGCCAAATGTGTGCATCTTCTAGTCCTGGGATCCCAATCATAGTATACCAGATGTCTCTGAGATTGGTGTGATTTGAAAACGTTGATGATGTCATCTTTTACTCTCTTTTCTGATACTGGGAATGGTGATGGAAAAAATCATGAATCATGGTTATCTTTGGCTAAATTTCTTGAAAAAGCAATTCAGAAATTACTTGTGAAAGAATTATTAAAAAAGAAAAATAATAAAATAGGCTATGATGTTTCAATCAATCATAATATATAAGTAACAAAACAGAAACTTTTTATGAACAGGAAAATGAACTCAAGTTTTATAACACTTGTATTAATGGCAATGATGAAAACTGTAATAATTGTACAAAACATAAATTTATTTGACATGGATTCTAGAAACTGTTCTCAAAAGTACTAGGCTAGCATCAAACGAAAGTCTGTAAAATGCTTTTGCCTGATTGATGATTTCTAATGTTCATCCCATTTCTCTTATCTGGAATTTTTGAGATATAGTCAGGATATTATTGTAGTCTTTGGAAAGATGACATTGAGACTGTTGCCTTAGACCACTTTGCCATCCTGATATCCCAGATTAATCATTTGGATAGAAATATTATTGAGTCAATGACAACCAAACTCCCATACTTTAATGTACAACACATCATCGAGGAGTTTGGGCCTTTTTATTCTTTTATCAATTTCTAATGAATAAAATAAAACCAAGACTATAGGTATACCTCACTGTGTACAATGCCACATTAGCTTAGCATTTTGATTTTACAACTATGCTTTTGTATTTCATGATTGTAATCTGTGTGTGTTTCTGCTAAACATTCATTAACCGTGTTCTAACTCAGCACAGCTTGTCTTTCTCACTTGCTAATATCATATTAGTACCAAATATCCCACATTCCATTTTTCAAGTGTCTGTGCATTCTACCAATGGCTCTTATTTTAATATTGATATGATAATTTTACTTGATGACACAATATTTCCTTGATACTAGTATTATTGTCATCATCATTAATCAAAGTCATCATTATTGTTATATTGAATAAGAGAAGAAATAAAAATTATATTAAGCCACCATGAGAAAAATTCAAAAGAATTAATGAAAGACAGGTCATTTTCTGTTGACAAGTGTTAGTCACAGAAGATTGTGATCAGCAGAAATATACCAGATATGTAGCTGTCAAAAGGATCATCACTCAAGCATAGCAAAACATAACTGGGGGTAATAAATGAATATCTGAAAAATTTCTCTTAGTTTAGGCCAGATGAATGAGATATTCATGAATTGAAGAAACAATACAATCAGACAGCTATAGAATTAAAATTCTATCATGATAAAAGAAATTCAATAAAAGTTCTTTTTGCACTTCTATTGAGACGAAACAAAATTCATAAAATTACAACAGACCATATGGAAGATTTCAAAAACTTTATATTTGATCCACATCTGTAAATACAACAAAAGCAAATACTAACTTCAAAATGTTTTAAAAATAATATAGCTTCTGAAAAAAGACAAAATTGACTGTAGAAGTGTTGTGCAGTATAAGCACATGTCTGTAAATTTTTATCTATTTGTTGTAAAAGATCCTAGAAGACATGATATGGAAGGAAGTCTTTTCTGAAGCAATTTTGTGTTGTAAGCCCAAAACTGCCTTGAATCAATCTTTCTTTCTCGGCTTTCCAAATACTGAGATGATAGGAGTTTGCATGCATGCACAAGAACCTTAAAGGATGCTATTTTAATAGAACTAAGGACATTTCAACAAAGAGAGAGATTGTACAAGTTTATCTAAAAGCAAGCAGATTTCTCACTTGGATAGTTGTTCCCTTCAGGATCCAGGAACAGTTCAGGATAAAGACAATGGTTCTCATCAAAGGAGAAGCACAGCTTTCTTGTGGTTAGAGGATATACTTGGTGGTAAATGACTCTGCAAGATGGTACCAATGCACATGAGAAAACAGGTTTGCTTAGAAGATACTTTTCCTAATTTTTGATAATATTGAGGTACATAATTCCAGGTCTTATCTTTCCAATCTGTTCCTTTTGTTGGTCCACAGCCAAGCTTCTACGATCATACTTTTATGTCTTGAGTCCACCTTTATAATTTATACTCAGAGTATTATATTTCTAAATGTGTATTCATATTAAAATATATCTCCAGGGGACATAAGGCATTTTATCATAGAGAATGTCTTAGATAACCAGTGGTTATGGAGCAGAGATGGCGTGGTACTTGCACTACTTATTTGGGCTCCATTTTTGTTCCCATTCATTAAGCCCTGACCTTGGAATCACCAATATACTGTAATGCAGATCATTTTACTTTTCTCTCTAATAATCAGTGTTTACCCTGATGAAGAAAATAGTCCATGAAAGGCTTTGGATTCTACTGATTCTGCAACTAGCCAGGAGAAGCCATAAACCACAATTGACGCATCCGTATTATACTGTGAATCCTACTGTGCATGAATTGGTTACTTAAATGTATATATTTAACTTTTCATCCTCTTTCTAATTATATTACTTCAAAGCACTTGCTTCTGTTTTATATCTTATTTTACTTTTAACATGCATCAAAACTATGCTATCCCCAAAAACTTACAATGCAAGTGCAAAAACAAAAATGTGAAGAGAAATTTTAATAATTCCAGGCCTTATTTTTTTGCTGGCACTCAGGCTTCCTCACTCACCACATCAAGGTCCATTCTGTGTTTTTATTTCTTAAATAAAATTTTACTGTCTTAAACTAGTGAGGCAAGCTTCTGCTGTACTTTATTTTTAAGGGGGGGGGCTTAAATTATGGAACTGAAAGTAATAAAAAAAAGCACACAGAAAACTGGGGTAGGGAGCTTGGAATCTCAAACAAGGTATTCTTCCTCACAGGGATACCTATCCAGCAATTGAGTACTGATGAAGTTATCAATAACCTTAAGTTTGTTTGTGTACATATTGGAAATTGTACACAAAATTCTTAGCTAATTATCTCTCACCAAAAGACATCTGATTGAAATGATATTAAACACTTTCAATTATGCTTTGATTGAATCAAAGCATATTGTCTGACCTCTGTTAAACTATACCCATTGATAGTATATATAACTTCAATAGTCAAAGATGGACTTCTCTTCTCAACCTTGGATCATTAGAACAGCTCTCATGATCAAGTGTATATGAAAAGGCATGAGGTGACAGACCCATAGTATCTCTAACTTGAATTAGGATGCTCTTAATCTAAGATATCAGAAAATATCCTAGGAAGGCAGCAACCATCAACTCTCTAACTGAATGTCATTACCTCCTCTATGCTGTAACGCTGGGTTCTGTGAGATAAGTTGTATCTCCTTAATCTAGGCACCCAGAACTCACCCCAGGACTGGCCATATAGCTTTTACACTGCCAAGGGATTCAAGACTCAGTGGAGTTGAGGAAAAACAAGAAAGTGTTTATAGTCCCAAAGATACTTTAATTAAAGTAAACGATCAAGCAATTGAACAAATTAACTGAAAACCAAAAGCACATTGAATGTGTAGTGTGAGAATAACATTATTCTTAGACAAAATGTTGAACAAACTCACAAAAACTCTGATCAAAGGCAACAATCCACACTATGACTTATATGACAAAAATATTAAAAAGAGGCCAGATACTGTTGCAATTTCTCTCATAGCATGAAAATTTTAATATCTTGACTCTCTAGTTATTTGCTCTTACAAATACAAAGAATTAACATTCTCAGAATTGAGGTAATGTTGTACACATCCCTTTGGTGTATTCTGTTTTCTCCACACATACACACTCAGTGCTTAGGTCTTAAACTCACAGCAATTGTGTTGATGATCAGAAAAATTCTATTCTTTCTAATTTCTAGGTAGATGTGAACTTTATTGGTAGACATTGATAGGTACATTCCATCTGTAGAGTTGTTGTTAGTTTTGAATATGTACATTTGAATTTTGAAAAGTATGAATTGTGAACTAATAATTCTATGTATTCTTGTCCATTGATAACTGCTACCTAGAATTAGATATTATCAAACAGCCACCATAACACTCTGTCAATGCTTCTGCAAAAAGAAAGTCTTAAACTACTCCTGTCATTGATGAATCACTACAATCAGAGAGCTAAACACGCTTTTACAATACAATGATAGTAAGGAAATCTAAAGTCTTGGGTATTTTATTGGGTGAATTGGATGTTTGATAGACTATATAACATGATAATAGTTATATTTAAGACTATACCACATGAAGAAAATAAGAATAGCTATCTATATAATCACAAAATAATACAGTGCTAGTGCATTTTACATTTCTTGTAGAAGAAATATTGATATTCTGTTTTAAATTTATTTTTGGTAAAGTCTTTCCTTAAACATTTCTATAATATAAATATTGTATTTTTTCTTTTTTTTAAATTTTATGCAAACATTACTAATTTCTCTGTATAAGTTTTAAAGCTTTATTTCTCAACAAGGGCTTGATTGCAACTTCTCCTGCGACAATTCTATCATAGCACAATTTTAAGATGTATCTTTAACAAATATACCTAGGACATTCATGCCACTCTTCTTAAGTTCACCTTCACCCTCAAAACTGTGAGTATGTATAAACATTAAAGAGTCACTTGTGTTCTTGTTTAAGTGACTATTTGGGATCACTCCATATTTATTCACTTTATTTGTTTTATGCCCTGACATCCTATCATGACATTTCTTACTAATGAATATTTGTTATCACTGTTATTAATTGTAAATATGAAAATGGTTGGAATCCTGCAGTCTACACTATCACCTTTAGTGACCAAGAGGGGACCTGATTTTTTCTCATTTATTTAGGGAGAATTAAATTTGATTAATTTCAATAGGTTAATTCACATATGTGCTAATGAGGTTGAATCCTCTCTATTTTATACTACTGTTCTGACTCTGAATATTTCAATGTTGCATGATCTCAGATTGCCTAAGAAAGGAAGAGAAACAAAGATTTCTTTCTTTCTGGAAAACTTAGTGTTAATGAAATGCAAGGCAGACTAGTTTTCAATTTACAGTAAAATAATACACAGATTATTTTCAATTTCTGCTTGGCACTTTTGGGATTTTTATGCATCTCATTGTATTTAAGCTTTCAAATTATAGAATATATGTACTCATATATATTTTTTCATATATTTGTTGCAGATAAATATTCAATAGCTCGAGAAGAGTAATGGGACCATAACTGAACAAGATCTAAAATTCTCATCTTACCTCAGAACATAAATGATTAGAGTCTAAGCCACGCTGCTAATATGGAATTTAAACTTTCTTTGAAGTATAATATTATCTTTTCCTATTTTACACAAAAATATAGGATGAATATCTTACAGGTTGATATGGAATTTTTGTTTTCAATTGCTTGGTATGAGAGTATGGGCTCTATTCTTAATTCTCTGGGGAATATTAAAAGTGACCTAAATATGGAACAGAAATTAAGCCATCCTCAGACAACTAAGAATACAGCATTATTCATTTTACTCCAAAATGACTGTCATTCTCATCCTTAATGTTACCATGACATAAGATTGCAGAAGAAACTTCAGATTCTCTTTAGTTATATAGTTTCTATTCATAACATTAAGATTAAGCTTACATGATTACATCAAAAACATGCCTTAGTGAAAGAAAACATCTGGGAAAACCTGTCTTGAATTTGCTTTGTCTTAACTCCATATATGATAGGGTTGAGAGTAGGGGGTACCACCACATAGAGGTTAGCAAAAAGAATGTGCATGTGGCGTGGTATGCTGTGGCCCCCAAAACGATGAGCAAAAAAGGTAAAGAGAGAAGGTGTATAGAATAGAAGGATGACACAGACATGGGAGCCACATGTGCCCAGAGCCTTGAGTCGTGCATTTTGAGAAGGAATTCTAAATACTGTATGAAGTATAAGGGGGTAGGAGATGATGATAAGCATAATGTCTAGGCCTATGGAAAATAAAGGCACAGTCATTCCATAGTAAATATTGACTTTGATGCTGTCACAGGCCAACCTAGCAATGCCCATATGTTCACAGTATGAGTGATGAATGATGTTCCTCCCACAATAGGTGAGTCGATAAACTAGAAAGACCAAGGGGAAACAGATGAAGAAGCTTCTAGTCAGAGATGCGATGCCCATTCTGCAGATTACTGAAGGAGTTAGAATGGTAGTATATCTTAGTGGAAAGCAGATGGCTATATAACGATCAAATGCCATAGCCAGCAGTATGGCAGACTCTGTCACAAACATGAAGTGCAGAAAAAACATCTGAGACACACAGCCAGCAAAAGAAATGCCTCCAGCATGAAACCAAAAGATGGCAAGAACCTTTGGTGTGGTCACTGTAGATAGAATGATATCAGCCAGGGCCAACATGGAGAGGAAGAGGTACATTGGTTCATGAAGACTGTGTTCTGTGAAAATCAGGAATATTAATAGGGTATTGCCTATTAGAGCCACTATGTACATTGAACAGATGGGGATGGAGAGCCAAATGTGTATCTCTTCTAATCCTGGGATCCCAATCATGGTATACCAAATATCTCTAAGGTTGGTGTGGTTTGAAGACATTGTCATCTCCTCTGCCTCCAGAGCTGAATCTTGGAGCTGAAGAAAAATAGAAATTATAAAAATTATGATTATTTTTATTATATTATAATGAAATAACACTTTATGTACTTACTAAATTAAGAATGGACTGGTACTCATAATTCAGTGATAGCCAGGCAGAGTTTACTAACAGGAAAATACAAACTTGAAAGTATATACTGTTGACAAGGTGATGATTATACTTAAAAGAACCAAACTTTAAATATTAAAGTGAAGTTTAGATACTGCGCTAAATGTTTTGTTTTTAGCATCAAATGTGAAAATCCGTGGATGCGTGGAAGGTTTTGTATATCATAGCTGGTTTTATTTTGTTGTTCATTTCATGAGTCTTAAACAAAATACTCTTTCCTGAAGCCCTAGAATTGTAGTGGTCAGGATCCTCTTATCATCTTTTTAGGAACCCAGTATTACTGAGATCCATGTTAATTCTGCACTCTAATGAAAACTTTTTCATAAGTCAATGTGATTTTCCTTATTCTAGCAAAGTATTCTTAGAAAGTAAAAATGTCCAAAATCTTGCTTTGCAGAGACTTGTATTTACTAAGTATAACACTGGAAATATGTCCTTGCTACATGATCACAGTACACAATCTTCCAGCTGAAGCAATACATGAGTATTACTTTAAAGATAACTCAGAATATATTGAATATATTGTCCTATTATTTTCTAAATCTCACTCTCTTACTCTAGTGTTTTCCACCTATACTAATTTTTTCCCCGTTAAATCTTACAGACTGCTCCTTCAGCCCTTCTAGGAAGAACAACAGTATCAACTAGCTAGACTTCTCAGAGCTCCCAGGAATTAAAATCATCAACCCAAGAGTATACTTGGAGGGATCCATGGCTCCTACTATATATGTAGCAGGGGACCACCTCATCTGGCATCAGTGGGAGGGGAGGCACTTAGTCCTGTGGAGGCTTAATGCCCCAGAGAAGGGGGATGCTAAAGGTGGGAGGTGGGAGTGGATTGATGAGTTGGGGAGCACCTTCTTAGAGGCAAAAAGGAAGGGGATAGGTGGGAGGCTAATGAAAGGGAGACCAGGAAGGGGGATAACATTTGAAATGTAAACATATAAAATGATTAATAAGTAAAAAAATCTTACAGACTGTGTTTAAACATTAGCATTTTTCTTTTTTTTTTCATTTCTGACCCAGTGTAATCTTAAAGAAAGGCAAATTATCTCAAAAGAACAAATTGACAAGTAAGTCACAAAAGTGAAAAGTTATTGACTAATCTAGGATCATATTATGCTAAATAAATAACCAAATATAAGTCATGCATATATTCTATATCAGAGACTTTCCCCAGTGAAGAATTTTAATATATGAATGTAAACAATCATCTGTCAAATCAGGTCAGGATAGGAACATTGGGCTACATTCATTTGTTAATTCATAACATAAATTTATATATATTTATCAAGATCAATGGCACACAGGTTAATATTTTTGTTTTTATAGAATGTGTTTATTGAAAAATGACTTACAAAATAAGTTAGTTTTTAAAATAATAATAGCGATAAGTAAAAATCTTCTATGAATAGTATTTATCAAATTACACATGAAGACATCTAGCATAGTGAAAGCTTTGAGAAATAAGATATCAAATTGGATAAGTAAACTGTGACATTTAAGTTTCAGAGTAGGTATGAAAGATCAACTGTTTTGTTTTTTGTTTCATTTTCTATATTAATAAACACTAAATTAAATTTTTATTTTACAATACTTGAAATGTTGTTGGGATAACCTACCACCACACATATTGTATCAATTGCTTACTAAATTGTGTCCCTGTATTCTCAATTGTTGATTGTTGCCTGGAACCACAGGGTAGAGCACCACCGGGTACTGGCAGGGTTTGTAAATATACATTCCTTCCTCATCTACCTAAGGCATTCTCTGATTAGCTTCAATAAAAATCTGAAAAATAGTATCTACGCTGGAAGCTAGGTGTGTGGGAGAGAAAGACTTCCAGGCAGAAAAAGGAACACTGGAAAAAGGAGAGGTGGGAGACAAGGAGGCATGGCCTGCAGTGGAACAGAAAGGTACAGAGGTAGACACATGCTGGGCTATAGGCTAGTTATTCACATTAAGTTTTGATAGCTGGCTGAAAGGCTGCCCTAGCTAAAAGCTCTAAGCATTAAAATATATTTAAAAAGACTCTGCGGCATTATTTATATAGCTGGTGTGTTGTGAAAGTCCTGTTATAATGGGTTCCTTATGTGTTTTATCATTTCACAGAAGTCTCTTTGTAATTTTGTTCGAGGCAGATCATACTACCTATATTTGATTGACCTAGCATTTACTATGTAGATCCACCTGTTTCTGTTTCCTGAGTGCTGAGATTAAAGACTTGTTATCTTATCCTTGCACATGAATCTATCCTAATGGAAAATATGCTTTTTTTAAAATCTGTCTTCTCGATCACTTACTAATAGACTTCTAAAAATATATTTGGTTTTTTATCAACAAATGTTAAATTCTACAATTGCATGAGTATGTTTTCAGCTTATGACATAATATTTTCTTGAGAAAAAAGGCATAAGTCAGCATTTAAGAGAGATATTATGACTAACATCTATTTTTCTTTGCTAAGAGGGGTTGCTAGCTAGACTAAGACTAACCAGAACAAGAAACATGACATTACCAACAAAATGAGGTGGAAAATGAGTCTGTAATTAAATAATGAATTTTATGTGTTAGGTAAATCAGTCTTGAAAGAAAGGAAGTAAATTATTTTGACATAAATCATCAGAAAAAATAGTAGTAAGAAGTAATATAAGAATTTCAGAAATTAGAAAATAAACATATGAATGTATTATTATTTAGAAGTAGTAGACATGTATTTTGTTTCTAAAAAGAACTAGGTGGATGAATTCAGAAGGTTGTTTCAAGTCTGCACACTGCACTGTAAAGAGAACCTTCTGTAACTATTGTTCTACCTTGGGTTTCCTTGATGCCATCACAATCATGCCTTTCTAAGGTAGTTTCATAACTGTGAGACTATCTCACAATTATCTTGAAGGGGAACTGTTATTATTTTTGTAATTACACTGCTGTAATCACCACCACCATAATAACCATTATCAGATTTATCTACTAAGTTATTGTATTGAAAATAAGAATGAAAGGAAATATTAAACCAAAGCTAATTTTTCTAAAACCTTCAATGGATTAATGAAGGCCAAGCTTTCTTGGACTATAAACTGTTTGAAATATTGGATGGGTGACAACAGTAAGTGGCCATTACAGGTGACAGTGAAAAAAGAGTCATCAAAGTAAACAAAAGCTACAGCATGAAGGGTTAAAGAATATTGGGATTTTTTTTCTTTTAAATATAAAAGATATGAAAGGCCTCAGATTTTTCTATGTCAGAAGAATTAAGTAATAAAGAAATTGAGAGAAGGATCTAAGCAGGCACATTTTGGAATTAAACGTATACCATGATGAAAGACAAGTCAATGAATATGGGCATTCTACCTCACTCCCCATTGACACAAAATGAAGCATAGGAAAATACTAAGGTGCATGTGTAAGATTTTTGGAAATGCTAAGTCAGAAACATATCTTTATAATGAAATAAAAGCAAATACCTATTTGTTCTATACCTCGTACTAAAAATAGATAAAAATTGATCTATCAGAAGACCTAGCTCTACTACTTACTTAGGCACATACTCAAATGATTCTATATCTTACTACAGAGATAATTGTTCATCTATGTTTATTGCTGCTCTATTCATAATGGCCAGATTGGAAATAAACTAGATATCCATCAATTAATAAAGCAATAATGAAAAGATGGTACATTTACAGAGGGTTATTATTCAGCTATTTGAAGAAATGAAATTATGAAATTTGCAAGTAAACTAATAGAGCTGGAATCAAGAATCCTGAGTGAGATAACTCTTTACCAAGGGGACACTAGAACAGGAGAATTAAGTGAAGAGGAAGATTTTAGCACAGTGTGAAGTAGGGAACATGGGGTGGTTCAACTGACTCTAAAGCCATTGAGAAAAGTAAGACAACTATATTACTGCAGAATTTTCTAAAATATTTGCTATATGAGAGAAATTTAAATCAAGTCACCATATAATGGGGTAGAAAGCATAGCAACTAGAGATTTTGTGCTACCAAGTTAAACTTTCACTCAGAATAGGCTACATATTGACTTGCTGGACAAAGGGGGTCCATAAGCCAACCCCTTAAAACTAACAGGCTATTGCCAAAGCTGTTAGTTACCCTCTACAATCAAACAGCAAGGCACTATTGGTAATAAAATCACTCACTTATGTCATCAAACATAGAGAAACTAAGCTTTTGGGTGTCCAAGTGGATGCACCACCACTACTCACTAGGTTTCATGCTGCTATTAGAGCACTCTGTACATGTTACTGGAGTAGAAAGATAATCATGTATATTGCCCAGGTATAACATTCTATGACCAACAATATGAACTGCCTGCCAGGTATATGAGTGCAATGATGTCATAAATGTCATGGAAGTAACCAAACATGTTTGATTGGATTTAAGGAACACTCTATGAAATGAAATTCATCCTTAATACTGCCAAAGTATCCAAGAACCTGAGACAAGATAGGTTATAGTCATTAGGGGAAAATGTACAGCTATTATTCTGCTATAGGAACATAGTGATAAAATGACTACTAACGACATGCTGCTATAGTATCACAGATACTATATGTTAGTAGTGACAGATCAGTACATCATTTCAATCTACACTAGAGGAGCTTTTTTTTTGAGTTGATGAAACTTAAGAGACCCACAACCTGACAATGTTCAGAGAGTAAGAAATTTTTAACGTTCTGACATAAATAAGAAGTCTTTATAAAACTGTCTTTTAAGGCTCAGGAATCTATGAGGAAAGGGAGTTGTTAACATTGTAAGTACTGGAGACGATTGATGATTACAAGAAAATAATGTTATCCAGAGGCAACAGGACTGAAGCACACATGAATGAACAGAGACTATGATAGAATACATAAGACCTGAGAGCTGAGAAGAACAGATAGACACAAAGCTCTATCCATAACCAAGAAGCTATCTGATTTTAAACCTACTGGGAAAGGAAAATGTCAGTGTTTTCCAAGGCAGTAGCACTGTGCGTATCAATCATACTCTATGACATTCCTCTTGCCCAGAAGTTGGACAACGCAAAGCAGACCACAAGTATTTTTGTGTGCATCATCATTTATTTTAGTTTTGGATTGTGTGAGCATATGTGCTTTATTGCTTTTATTTGATTTTCATTTTTAGTTTTGTTGGGGGGGAGAGAGGAGTGTGGGGAGAGAGCTGGGGACTATGAGGGAAAGGTTGGGGAGGTTAAAGACTGTTAGAAAATACATTGCATAAAATCTTTAGGTCAATTAATAAAAAATAAAAAAATCAAACTTGTAGAAGATGCCTAACTGCAAAAAAAGTGTTGTGAACCACAGAAAATTATCTATTAGAAATAAGGAGCCTATAGTCAGATGATAAAAAGAAAGGTTTTCTTTTTCTGAGATAATGTCTGGTCTGTACCACTAATAATCCAGAAACAAGGAACAATCTATCAGAGAGACAGACTACTATTACAAAAAGAACATAATTATCTAGCAGAGTAAGGTTATGTGGGTTGATGAGCTAATGATTCTCCAAGATGAAAACAATGCCTAGAAGTCAAATGAAAAAATGCATCTTTGGTCAAGAAAATATTTTGCCCTATGAATTTGATGCTGGTTAGGTAAACAGTTCTGTTTTTACTTCTTCCAATCTGTTTACTGTGGTTTATAGTCAAGTATCCTTATTTAGAGTTTCATCTCTTATGCTCACTCTAGTAATTTCCTCTCAGATGGAAGGAAATCCTACATTTAAATGAATGTGTGTTAAGATACTACAATGATCTGGGCAATGATGGCACACATCTTTTATCCCAGCACTTGGAAGCAGAGGCAGGTGGATTTCTGAGTTCGAACCCAGCCTAGTCTACAGAGTGAGTTCCAGGACAGCTAGGACTATACAGAGAAACCTTATCTCGAAAAACAAAAAACCAAACAAAATAAAAACAAAACAAAAACAGAAAAATACTATAATGAAACTATTTAGTTTGCAAAAATAAATTGGTCATGGAAACTATCTTAGATACTGCTGATAAAATCAGATCTTATGAAATTAGGAGAGATAGCATGATTCTCAGAGTTTGTAGTTCTCACTTCCAGATATTTAATGCTGACCCGAGTATTGACCAGGATCCCCATATGTTTTTGGAAATTAACATTACTTCTCCTTTCTCTCTGGGTTACTGCTTAGCCCACTCCATTTATACCAGATGCTAGGTCATGAGGGTGAGACATGTTCCCATTCCTTCTACTGGTACAGCTAAAGTCATTGTCCTGAAGAAATTCACGTCATGACCAGGCATGGCTTTAAAACCTGATATATCTTTTCCTAGGAATTAGAAATGTACTTACCTTGAAATCACACACAGGATACTGTCAAAAAGTAGCATTCACCAATTTTCTAATGTGAGAATCTAGGTGTTCCTACCTTTCTTACTTAGCAACTGTGGATTCTCTGATGTCTATGTGAGATTGGTTGTCTTTTCTGGATTTAGGTACACATACTCAGCCAGATGCAGGTTATATAGCATTGTCATTCCCTAGAAGCCCAATCCTGGTAGAACGGAGGTATCTAGGAAAATGAGCATGGTCTTTTGAGCCCTGGATACTTAATTAAGGCCTAACCATAACCAAGCAATGAAAAAAAAAAACAAACAAATGACAAAAAAGGCCCAGTAAATGGTAGACTAGGTTCATAGGAAGACTATAATTCAGAGGCCATTTTCATGAATTAAAACAAAAATCCTACCAGCATTAACAAGCCATACTGTAACTATTCTGACAGAAGAAACTAGAAATAGTTTCATCTATAATATCTTTTAAAAAAATATTTATCACAATTAACTAGAGACCAATAATTACTCAAAGGCTGTTTTGTAACTATTTTTCATCTCTAGGGGAATTTTTAACAAAATACCACTAACATTGTTTCTGTAAATCTATTATGTGTCTTTTGAGTTAAAAGATATTTCAGTTTCAGTTTCAGTTGGGGAAACTCACTGACTCAGACCATGTAGAATTGGCCTCTTCTCTAAACTGTAGAGTGGTAGATATCTTAGTCCCAATGTTATTTCTTATACACATCCAAGGAACCAGTATCATATATATACAGTGTTGTATAAGTTCTCTTTTTTTATACAGCTCTTTTTTTCTATTCTTAAGAACAATAATTTATATTCTTAGATCTACAGCAATAGTATTTGTTGGTTATCAGAGGTTTGTGTTTATAAACATCAATGTCAAACTTTATTCTCAGTCTATAAAAGATGAAACCTTTTTTAAAGACACTTTAGAAAATATTTGGAATACATAAATCTTGAGTTATAAAAAATATGTTAAATAACAATTAAGAATTCTGTAGAAATAAATGCATTCTCTTTTCTCATCATTGACAACAAACTGACAATAAATATAGTTCACAGGAGCATTTTGTCTGTTTTCACAAATTCAATAATCCCCAATGTCACCTCTTTAGTAAGAAACAACCCCAAATAAATAGTTAAAACATGATTTTAATATGCAAGAAAGCAAGCAAATAAGAATCTTGGATGCTTTATTAGGTGATAATTTGACAAGAATGACATTGCATTACCATGAATGTCTATAAAAATCTAATATATGAAGAAAATAACAGGAAAATCTACAGACTAGTGGGATAGTGTAATAGTAACACTAGGTATCCACTCTGCAAAGGAGAGACTTCATGAAGCTTAAGGTACCAAATATATTATTTTCACTAAAATGGTTCCTTAAAAATTCTAAGTTAGCAATGACATCTTATATATTTTTTCATATTTTATGCAAACATAATAAAAATGTTTCAACTGGATATATGCATACCAACATAAATCTAATTTTATTTAAATTCTCTTGATTATCTGTAAAGAGTATTTTATTTCCTTGTGCACACTTACTTTTGATTTATATTGTAACTATTTTTAGTATACTATAATTTGGGTTGTATTGTGACAAGTTAATCATATAATTTATGATAGTTTTAGTTTATGCTCATTTTCAATGCTGTGAACAAGTACACAGAGGCTAGCAAATTTGCTAACAGAATTATACAGATGAATATGTGAGGTTCCTCTGTATTTAATTGCTTAGAATCATTAAATGTTCTCTAATACTCCATCATACTCTCTCTCTGATAAATATCATACTGTTACATGTATGTATTGCTCTATGAGCATTCTGCAGTTTGCAATGCCATCACATAATGGCCAAGGGGAATACCTGCTACCATCACATTTATTTACAGAGAAAATTAGGGTTTGTTTTAACTTCGGTTGTTGTTATTAATTTAAATGGTAACAAGGTTAAAATCTGTGTCTAGCCGTCTTTCTGCTATTCTTACAGTGAAGAAATTGAACATGTGCATATTCCAGTATTATCTTCTGTGGAAGATGGAATATAGTAAAAATTAAATCTCTAGGATAATCAGATTCATACTCATTTTCAATTGCTAAAAATAATAACAGTAAACAAAGTTATTATTTTCATTTTGTACCTGGAACTAGATTAGAAATTTTAATGCAGGACACCCTTTCCTGTTTGTCTATCTATCAATCAGTACAAATTGGAGATAAATATGCAAGAATGAAAGAAGACTGAATACTCTTGATCCAAACAAAGCATCTTAAATATGATACTTGAATTGGAACCCCAATGCTCTCTGACTGGCATATTGTGATAACCAGAAAAAAATAATGATTTTTATATGCAGTATCTTCATTTTCCAGTTAAAAAATGAAATGCAATGGTAAAATAACTTTGGATTCTGTCTCCAATTGTTTGGTATATGAACAAGCATTGTATCAGTTTTCCATATTTTATGTGGCAACATAAAATAGAAAGTTTCTGAAATATTATAAATTATGTATGCTGTAACAAAGATGAAAATAGTACATAAAGCAATGTGTCCTTGTTCCAAACAAAGTATGTTCTGTCTATAGTTCACTTCTTTTTTTCATTGCTCAAAATTGCTATAATTTGCCCTCAGAAATGATGATTTGTTTTAACATTTACATTGTAACTTCAGATACTCCTGAGCTATATAGAATATGGGGGAATATGAAGAATGGAATAAAGTTGTTTGGTTTAGATCAACAAAATGACTTTCCCAAAGAAAAAACTTGGATAACCCTTTCCTGTATTTGTTTAGTCTTCACTCCATAAATGATGGGGTTGACAGTGGGTGGTACCACCACATAGAGGTTGGCAAGGAGAATGTGTACATGCAGTGGTATATTATGACCCCCAAAACGATGAGCAAAGAAAGAAAAGAAAGCAGGTGTATAGAACAGAAGAATAACACAGACATGGGAGCCACAAGTACCTAGAGCCTTGCGTCGGGCATCTCGAGAAGGAATTCTAAACACAGCACAAAGGATAAGGGCATATGAAACAATGATCAGCACAACATCTAGGCATGTGGAAAATAAAGCCACTATCACACCATAGTAAATATTGACCTTGATGCTGTCACAGGCCAACCTGGCAATGCCCATGTGTTCACAGTATGAGTGACGAATGATGCTTTTCCCACAATAGGTGAGTCTATAAACAAGAAAGATCAGGGGGAAGCAGATGAAGAAGCTTCTAGTCACAGATGCAATGCCCATTTTGATGATGACAGATGGGGTTAGAATGGTGGTGTATCTTAGTGGATAGCAGATGGCCACGTAACGGTCAAATGCCATAGCCAGCAGTATGGCAGACTCTGCCACAAAGATGAAGTGGAGAAAAAACATCTGAGATACACAGCTAGAAAAAGAAATGCCTCCAGCCTGGAACCAGAAGATTGCTAACATTTTTGGTGTTGTGACTGTAGAAAGAAAGATATCAGCCAGTGCCAACATAGACAGGAAAAGGTACATGGGTTCATGAAGGCTGCGTTCAGTGATGATCAGGAATAAGAGCAGTGCATTGCCTGCAATAGCCACTATGTACATGGAACAGATGGGGATGGAGATCCATATGTGTGAGTCCTCCAGTCCTGGGATCCCAATCATGGTATACCAGATGTCTCTGACATTGGTGTAGTTTAAAGTGGTTGAAGATGTTGTCATGTTTATTTTGTCTACTAGTTCTGGACCTGCCAAAGAAGAAGTAGAAGAAGAAGAAGAAGAACAACAACAACAAAAACAACATCTACAACAACAACAACAGCAGAAATAAAAATGAAAAGACAAAATTATGATATTTTATTAGACTAAATGTGAATACTCATAGTTGGATAAGATTAAGAATAGACTCTTCATTATGTGTCTTATATGTGTTTCTTTTGTATCAGACCTCAGAGGCTCAGTCAGACTTTTCCTATGATCATTCATTTCCCCTATTTGGTTCTGGTATTCAAACATAGTTCTCTTCTTCAAGGTATAGAGATGCAGTGGTCTGAAATCTACTGTTTTGAGGAATTGTAGCTATTGAATCAGTGTTATCCATTACATACAGACTATTTTAATATGAAACTTATAGTTAAAAAGAGCCCTTTTGGACTTCCATTCTGGGCCCGAGCACAGAGCAGATCCCAGGCGGCAGCTCTCTACCCAACCTCACAAAACCCAGACGAAGAGGGCGTCTCAGGAGCTCTAACCCGGGCAGTATCTGAGGTAAAAATGAATCACCCGTGATGTCTACTGCTAGAAGTTCTAATCCAGATGCTGGCCTCCGAACTTATACTACTAAGACCTTTGACGGGCCATTGACAAGAACATCAAACAGCTAGAGACTGACATCACTAATCTGAAGGAATCCCTCTTTTCACTGTCTGAAGAGACCTCCAAAAATTTCAAAGGACTTTATTGAACTTGATTTACTCTTTTACAATAGAAAAGACTGTGTACAGCCCTTAAAGAAGAATGTTGCCTTTCCATAGACAAGACAGGGATGGTTAAAGAGAGCATGAAAAAGGTCAGAGAAAGCCCTGAGAAAAGACAGAGAGAGAAAGAGAAAGATGAGAGCTGGTACAAGTAATGGTTTTCAACCTCTCCATGGCTGTCAACCCTACTTCCTCCCATCTTGGGACCATTAATTTGGTTATTTTTGTTTATTTCTTTTGGTCCCTGGGCCTTAAATAGGCTGACTAAATTTGTGTGACAACAGGTAAATAATTTGGTAGCAAAACCTATTCAGAAACATTATCATAAGTTAGCTATGGAGGAGCACAAGACTCAAGATGAGGTTGTTACTCTATCCAGGGTGTTCCAAAAACCCATCTCTACCCAACCTAAAAGAGGGGACTTCTGCCCCTAGAACAAGCAGAGAGGGGCCACCCAGAACACCCTCTGACTGGTGATCTGAATTCTTGCTTAGGTTGTGAGGCTAAGCACTGCAAGGGAATAGAAATAACAGTTAAAAATATCTCTCTGGGTTCCCTGAGGGACAAGCCTGACTGCATAGGGGTTGATGTCAAAAGTATCCCCTCTCCAGGAGAAAGACATCGGGACGGATATGGCCCTCATGCCTCACTGGACAACGACAGGGGGACTGGAGCCATTACAAAGTACCCTTCAATTACTGGAGGTCAGGCCTCTATCCCCGTCTTTGCAAGATTAGAATTGCCATAGCCCTTCTATACCTGGAGAAGGGAGGAGATGTCAGGGGCAGCCCTACGTATATACTGAAGGCCTAAAATCAGCCATAGGCCTAACATCAGCAATAGGCCTGTCATACATGTATACTAACACCAAGTCTTGGGTTTCTGTGGAAAAACATTGAAACAGATGGCTATAAGCTATTGTAAACAGGCAGCTTTTGTGGAAATTTACCAGCCTGAGTAGTCATAGACCTTGTAAATATTGTAATATCTGCCTTGGCAGATAATACCAACTTAGATAAGGACAAGTGAATCATAAGTAGAGTCATAGTGACCTGTCTCCTGAACCTTCACCCAGCCGATACCCTGTTCTGAACGGTATCTGTACTCCCCCTGAACACCCACTTTCCAATGTCATCCACTTCCCCACATCCTGCCTTTTGTGTTTATAACCCCTGTGTGAATAAGTAAAAATTATGATTTGATTTAAAAAAATAAAAAAAATAAATTTAAAAAAAGAAAAAAAAGAGAAATATTTGAATGTTAAAAAAAAGCCCCTTTTCTTCCTTCCTTGGGTTATTCATTCTATAAATCAAGGATATAAAAATAGAGATATTTTCTGTTTTGAAGGATGATTTATCAGTTTTGTGTTTTGATACTGGATCTATTTGTTTGTTTGTTTGACTTTAGTGTAGGTAACAACGTTCCAGCTAAACCAGACATCTGACATTTTGTCTTCTCATGACCATATTGTGATCTTCAGAGTTCATGCTTGAGAATTGTTCACAAAGTTACAATAAAATCACACACAGAGCTCTGATAATGTTTTTTGTAAGATTATGACTGTGATTGGACCACATTCACTGCTGCTTTTGGCTATCTGCAGCCTGCCGATTATGGTTTTGCCACACAAAGAACCACGGCTGAGCTGATGAATGATTATGCTACACTATTGGAAGTCAGCACACATACTTGTTATCTTACACACAAATGAATTCCCTTTCTCACTCAATCCTCAATGATCTTGGACTTCCATTCACACATATGACATGTCTTCTAGTTCTGTTTATATTTCAAGTTTTTTTCTTATTTATTTTATGAACAAATTTCAATGACAGTGGGGAAAATACTATAGAAAATGAAGAAATTAGTGAATTGTAAATAAATCAAAAAAACAAGATAAAAATCTTAAATTTGCTCTAGTATAGTATTATGTTAAATCATCAGATAAAGATCATAAATATATTCAATTAGATTTCCTTCCTTTCAGAAGACTCAAAACATGGAGAAACAACCACTTCTCAAAACAGGCCAGGATAGAAATGTTAGGAGAAATTCAATGTGTGATTAACATAGCAGATACTATGTCTATAAAGGAGTAAAGATTCATGAAATGATTGTCCTTAAATCTGTTTATCAGAGACACATTTAACTCACAAAAGAAAGCTTGTCTTTGAGAAAAACAGGAAAATAAAATTAAAAGTTCATATAAGAAAGATATAACTGCACATATTTCAAACAATCTAGCACATTGAAGGCTAATCAAAATTAAATAATAAGTGGACACTTCACATTGCAGAATTTATGACATTTGGAGTAAAACTTGATGCTAAGAATGATTTATTAAATCTGCAGGAAAGAATATATACATGTATGCATATAAATACACATACTTATTCATATTCATACACAATGTGTGCATTCAAACAAAACTTTATTATTTCAAAGTAATGTTTTTAAGGAATGATGTGATTATTTTGGTTTTTTTTCCAGTTATATAATGATGTAGTACATAACAACAGAATTTACATTTTTTTTAATCAACTCAACCTTAGATTCAATGATAGCTTTGAGTATGTTTTTGGCATACAACATAACAAATTTTTGCTAAAGTAATCCTTGTTACAGTAAAACGGAAGCTAGTGTTACTGCCATTGCCTCCCATTAGGAAAAAGTGGTGGCTCAAGAGAGCAAACAAAAACAGAACACCAGCATTACCATCAAAACTGTGTTTGGTTAGATATATTTATAAAGAAATGCATAACAGATATTTCTTTTATAGAGATTAAGGTGTGATGAACAAATCTCATAAATTATTTGATATAACTTGACAAAAATATAGTGATGCCATTAATCAACATAGAGTAAATTAAGAATTAATGAAGTATGTTATAAGGTAATTTATACTATTTACAAATTATTGGGTTTCTTGTGCTTTTGTTGATAATTTAAAGCATCTTTGCATTCTATAAGCTGTCACTTCATGAGAATATTGATAATTACACTTTTTAGGGTGATATATGTTAATTAGTTGCCCATGTAAATTATTCTTTAATAAATGTTTATGGAGTTCTCATTATCTGTAAAACAAATATTGCACTCTGAAGAATATTAAAAGACAGTTCGGTAAGAGTTTGGGTTCCAGACTCTAACTCCAGACCCTTGTATACACTGTAATTCCAGTCTCCAACTTCTCACCTGTGTATATGAGGCAACTAAAGTGAGTTGGTGACCATGGTTATTTCATTACGTTGCTGTGTATACGAAACGAGGGAATCAGAACAATGCCTCTCACAGTTACTCAGCAAGTAACCATTTCTATAACTGATGCACACATCATAGCAGATATGATCCTATAACTGATGCATACATCATAGTAGATATGATTCTATAACTAATGTGTGCATCATAACAGACATGAAATAAAGAAGGAAACCAGTCCGTGGGCCAGATTTCATCCCATCATGTTTTGTCAGAAGCAAGATTACTTGTTATTTTAAGTACTCAGAAATCATCCTAGGACTATTCTAGCATAATGACTATCTTAGACAAACAAAGGCCATGAAGCACTAGGATTAGGGGAATATGAACAGGAAAATGATAGTCAGCTGACTTAAAATTGACAATGCAACATATATATTAAAACGGATATATAGTCATTCCTTTTTCTTATTAAAACATTTTTCTATATAGCATATCTTAATTATGTTTTCCCTTCCCTCTACTCCTCCTACTTCCCCTCCATCTCCCTTTCATCTGGATTCATCCCTTTATGTATCATCAGAAAACAAACAAGCTTCTTAGGGAATAATATAATAAATATAATATAATATAATATAATATAATATAATATAATATGATATGATATGATATGATATGATATAATATAATATAATATAATATAAATATTGCCTGTCTTTTAAGTTGCATTTCTGTCTTTAAATAATAGGCAAGTATTTTGTATGTGTAAAAACATATGTAAATCAATCTGAAAGTTTATCAAATGTGCATAGGGCACTAGAAAGACAACTGAACATCTCTGAGTTCTCTCTTCAGGTCTTCACAGTCACCATAATCTTGGCTGAAAACAATCATATTCTGACCTTTATGTCTGTTAGAGCTGAAGTTAAAAGGGCTCATGTTATCATTCTATTTAAAACAAAATATAAAATCCAATTACAGATGTGGATTTCAAGGACCAAAAACAACAGGCTCGAGTTTTTGATATTATTATAATTCATTCTTTAGATTAAAAAATATCACTGAAAGAACAGAACAGACTGCATGGGCACTTCTAGTCTGTCTCAGGTGCATGATCTAGGTAAGAGCAGTGACAGCTCTCAATTGTCCAGACTGTTCAATCCATAGGATGCCTTTGAATAATTCATCTTGTTTACATTGTTAAATATTTTAAGGTCTTCTCAATCAGTTTTGACCCATGATTTTGTAGTTTAAAGCTCATGAAATATATTTTGGACAGCATACTAACATAAATATTATTACTGTTATGATTTATATACAACACATTATAAAAACGAGATATGAACAGGATAAGGAGCTTGCTTAGGACACATAACTAGTATGTAACACGGCAGGACACATAACTAGTATATAACACGGCAGGCTCAGCTTGCCTTTTTCTAACTAACTCCCTCATTTGCCTCTCACAGAGCAACCTCCTGTAAACTGGCTTTCCAACTGGTCTTGGATACCATTATGCTCTTATCTTCTTACAGAGTTCACATAGCTCTGTCTTGCAGAGCTATTATGAGTTTTTCACCATTACATTGTTGTTGTTGTTATTTACAATTGTTATCATCATCATCATCATCATCATTATTAATCAGTGTGATGTGCCAAGTTTTGGTTGAGAACAAGACTTGAAATAAAAAGCATCGGTCACCACTAGAGATTATTGACATACTAAGGGTTAGTGGTAGTCTGGCCCAGTTACATTGCAAAGGAGGTGAAGACTGTGAATATATGATGGTGTAAAGTCACTGTGCTTGGTGACTGCTCAAATAAAGAGAAAGTCACTGGAAATAATAGAAATTTAGTAAACTTTCTTTTGAAAGTGAGGATAGGCCTGAATTGATTTTTCTTCCTTTCACACAAGGTGGAATTCATTAAAATACTAAGTTCCCTATGCAATCTGTTGTTCACAGATTTGTTAGAATCATCTCATATTTTTGTTCATAATAAAGTTATTTTTTCTCCTCATTCCTACCCACATCACTCCCATGCTCTTGACTTGTGAGCATCTCCTATTTCATCTTTCTCATTTTGTTCAAAAGTTTACCTAATGTGAAAGCAAATACATATAGTACCAAATCAAGCATCCAAAGAACTAAACAAACCATTAAATGAAACTTACCATGAGATCCCTCAGTGTACTAAGGTCTTCTGTCTCAAGAATAAGATGTCCTCACTCCAGTAAGGCTTCATTAGTTAATGTGTTCTTTCATTTCTGGTTTGAATGATGTGAAGCGTAATCCTGTTGTCCTTAACACAATGAAGACTCTGATGTAGAATCTAAAACCATATCATTAATTATTCTACATTTGTAGGAAGCCTAACTTGTGATTGACTACACTGGGGTGACAATGCTCTATTTCTTTCTGTCATATTATTACTTTTGAAAAAAAAAAGCAATTCCCATTCTAGAGACATTTCCATCATGGTTATTTCCTATCAAAAATATAATCTACTTATCATTGAGCTGTTTTAGAACAGAAACAGTAATACCCTACAATATCAGGTGTTCAGTTACAAATATTTCTAATATATTTCATGAATGTAACACCTGATTCCATCTTCAACCTTAAAACAGCTAAAGCCACTGCCTAGACAAGTACCATACCTGGGTACTTGGAACATTGGGTGGAACATTGTCACTGTCCCTTTCCTAGGAATCAGAGCTATCTATCTTACTCTTAGGGGACATCCTCTGTAGACATCATTATGAATTCTCTTATTTCTAATGACCGGTGTTACCTCTTCTATCTGCACTTCCAGACTCCCTGGTGGTTAGCAAGATGGGTTTTTTCTCATTAATTATGTCCTACTGCTCTTGTAAAGACTGATACAATCCTGAGAGATCTAAGACTCAGTAGAGCTTAAGAATCCCAGAAAATATCTAAGGTCTTCTGAAGCCCAGGCCTTTAGTTAAGGAAACCAAAGCAAAACATATAACCTAATGATCAACTAAATAATCAAACTTCCAGGAAGATCATTTTTCTGAGAAAATTCTAAGTGTTTAACCATATCCTAGTACAGCCAACAATGTATACTATGACTGTTTTGGCAGAAATTCTTAAAAAATGATACTGTAAGAATGTAATTGTCAAGGCTAATGGGCCTACACATTAATCTTATAAGTGTACTCCTTTGGGATTTATATATAATTCATTTAAAATTTTATTCTTTGACTTATTAAATTTATTTTAAACTTCATATGTATGTGCGTGTGTCTGTGTGAGTATATACAATACATTTGTAAGTACCCAGGAAGTCCAAAAAGGATGTTAGAGACCTTAGGACTGGGGTGCAAAGTGATTCTGAAAAATCTGATATAGGTTAGGAACTGGACTTGGAGCCCCAGGAGAGCAGGCATTGTTCTTTATCACCAATCAATCTTACCAGCTATTTCCTTAGATTTTTATTGTCTTGAATATTAGCTCAGAATCTTCTGAGGTGAAATAAGTTACAATTTAGTATTGTTTGTTTTCTCTGAGACTCAAACCCAGTTTCTTTGGTATGTTGGTCAAAACTTTTTCCAAATCACTATTTCAGATTCAGGGAATGTTAAGACTTTCTAAGTTAAATCTGAGCAACACTTATATCACATATATTCAAGAATATATATATACATATATATACATATATATATGTATATATATGTATATATATGTATATATATGTATATATGTGTATATATGTGTATATGTATATATGTATACATGTATATGTATATACGTCTATATATATACACACATGCACACACACATACACACACACATATATATATATATTCATATATCAGTAATTAGGCCAATAAATATTGTCATTACTATTAGTTTTCCATTTGTTCGTTAATGATATTAAAGCTCAAAATTTTGAGTCAAATAATTTATCTTCACAAATAGCAAGTTACTTAACATTAAATTATGAGTGGGCTTCTTTCTCAAATACCATTATTTATACAAGCAGATGCTGTTGACAGTAAAAATTTAGAGTAATCAATATAATTAGAAGTAGTTTCTTAATACTTATTTGAAGTTGTGTTGAATATAGTATTGCCTGTGAAACACTATAAATGTTGTATAGGTTTATATGAATTATTATCAATAGATTTTCATTATGCTAAATGGACAAGACCCCTGACAGCCCATTATGCAACTGAAACACATAGATTAAAAGTAAGGATGTCAGATAATGATGAATATATATACATACATATATATATATATATATACATATATATATATATATATGTGTGTGTGTGTGTGTGTGCCAGTTGATGATAAGATGGAACAGTAATAGATTTCTGCCTCAATTAAGATTTCCAATTTTTAAGCAATATGAAAGCTATAAGAGATAATGATGAATTAAAATATTTTAAGAGTCAATAAAATATCATAGAATTGCTACCAAACTCAAAGAAAAGTGAACCATGATTTTCTCACTGGACTCTGTAGTGTGAATAATTTAACCCGGTGTTCTGTGCTCTTGGCAAGTTGTGAGAGTGCACTGCACCCATCCATAGAGCTCTGTGGATTTGTGAATGAACAACACACACACACACACACACACACACACACACACACACACCAGTTAATTTTGGTGTGCTTTGCCTATTCAATGATGGGTGGGTGGACACTTCAGCTAGCAAACACACCCCTTAGGTGTTACAGAGTTAACATCCTTTAAAATCAGTATTTTGACCAGACAGTGGTGGCGCACGTCTTTAATCCCAGCACTTGGGAAGCAGAGGCAGGCTGATTTCTGAGTTTGAGGTCAGTCTGGTCTACAGAGTGAGTTACAGGACAGCCAGAGCTACACAGAGAAACCCTGTATTGAAAAACAAAATAACAAACCAAACAAACAAACAAAATCATTATTTTGTTTCTGCTATTGTATACCCAACCAGGGAAGTGGCCGCTAGGGCCACTTTCCTGAATTCTTACTGCCTATGGACCTTTAAGTTTCACCTTTCTTCTTCCTCTTTATGGTGATCCTTCATGTTTTCTCCCTCTCTCTCCCAAGCCCAGAAATCCTAAAAGTGTAGCCTCTGTCTACCCAGCCATTAGATGTTGGCAACTTTATTTCCTAATCAGTGCCAGCAAGGGGAAGGCTTTCTTTAGCTTAAGCAACGGACACTGCAAACATGTTTTTTTGGGTAACACAATTAGCATGAGAACACAAACCGCTACAGGACTCTGCACCTAAAATAAAATTTGTAGATTGTAAATCTGACTATTTTGACTGATGGCACAAAAATATTTGGTATTAAAATCAACTTCACATTTTCAGAAACGTTCAATGAAACAACTTCTCATTAATCAATGTTCTCAAATGTAAGTTTTAGATTTCTACAAAATTATGGTAACAGATGCCTTGAAAATTAATGAATCGATGTTTCGTTTATATTCACATTCCTGTGCCTTGGATACAATGCGACAAGTGCACAGGAACCAACAGCATTTTCCTGTGGATGAAACACTGTGCTTTCAATCAACACAAAGTCCATACAGCTGGCTTTGTCTCTAACCTTCAACAGCAATACTTTTGCTTCAGTCTTCTGAGGCCTCTCATTGTAACCCAAAAGTTTGAAGTTGCTCTGGACAGTGATAACTACATATTGTGCTTCAGGGATGGATTTACTGGTTCATTTTTAACAACTATATCAACAGAAATTTAAAGACTTTGTTGTTTCCTTAGTTGTTTCAAGGTTGATTGTTTCGTTAGGGTTCTGTTAGTTAAAAAGATAAATGAAACCATCTTTCCTTCATCTTTGGGTAACTGTAATAATTTCCATTCATTCAATACTCATTGTTTATTAATTTTTTAATTGAAAATAGATTCATAAAATATATCCCAGTCACAGATTCCCCTCCCTCCATTCCTCCTAGCTCTCCCTCATTCTTCCCTTTTTCCCAAATCACTCCTTTTCCCTCAAGAAAAGAGGAGGCCCCCAAGAGATGACACCAAATAAGACAAAACAAAATACAATGAAAGAAAGCAAAAGCCCTCATTTAGAGGCTGGACAAGGCAATCCAGTAGGAGGAAAAGAGTTCCAAGAGCAGGCAAAAGAGTCAGAAGCACACCTGTTTCCACTCTTAGGAGTCTCAAAACTGTAACAAACAAACAGCCATAACATACATGCAGGAGACCTGGTGCTCAAGACTCATATAGGCTCCATGCTTACTGCTTCATTCTCTTTGACCCCATGTGAGCCATGCTTAGTTGATACAGTGGGCCATGTCCTGGTGTTCTCCACTCCCTCTGACTTCTACAATCTTTCTTTCCCCTCTTTTCACAGGGTTCCCCAATCTCCTAGGGGAGGAACTTGATAGAGACCTCCAATTTAGACACTTATTCCCCATAATGCCTTGGGTCTCATCTATTGCCAAAGAAAGCCTCTCTGGTGATGACTGGACAAGGCACTGAAGTATGAGTATAGCAGAATAGTGATTTCTTTTCCTGATGTGCTGGTTCCACTCTAGGTCTCTGAGCTAACCAATCTCATATTCCTGGCCATCCAGGCCATTTCAGGAATGTGCTCCTTTGGTACCCTAGGCCTCAAGTTAACCCAGGCATGGTTAACTCTCACAAGTTCTGCAGCATCCCCATTGCTCCAGTACAACTTGCTACCCCAACAGCTTGGCTGTATTTTTATAGCTTCCTATATTCATGATCTATTGTTAGGCAGGAAGTAAATAATACAACTTTGAGAAAAGAATAAAAACTTATAAGAAGTATATATTTATATACCAATATTTTGGACTTAGTTGCATTGATAGATGTACATTGGAGAAACTAATAACCAACAATTTTAAAGAAAGAAAAAAAGAGTAAAGGAAACATTAATGAGACAATTCATTCAATCTAAATGGATAAATACCTATCATAAGTCTATATCATCTAAATATTTTGGAAGAATCATACTGATGAATGATTATAGCAGTTTCTCGGAGAAAAACTGAAAAAAATACATTTAAAGATCATTCACGTAAAAATTATTCAAAGTAAGTTTAGACACCAAAATACCACTTGTATCATCTGTATCATCTATAATGGAAAGCTTGTGGCCATTAGCAATAGACAGTTGTGACACAGGGTTCTATGAGTGGGTATGTGGCAAATTATAAAACATCTGAGATACTGAGAAGTGTTAGAAAGGCTACAGTTCATAGTAATTTGTTTTTCATCATCTCATGTGTGGCACGCTGGAGCCACTCTCTCATGGGATATTTTGATAGCCTCCCTCTGGTACTTGCCATCTGTTTCTCCATGTATTGCAGTAAATAACTCTCATGCCAAGTAGCTTCCCCTAGTAGCGGCTTTGAGCATCTCCTTAAGAATCCACATGTTCTCCACCCGTGCCCAGGTGGGTAAACTGGAAGGGGAAGTAAGAGATGTGCTTCTGAACTTGTTTGCCAATTTGAGAATTCAGGTTTTAAGGTGAAGTGATCACAAGGTGTGTCCATCAGTACAGCAGAAGTGAGGCCTTCTCTTCAGGAGTTTCTTAACTGAAGTCTTGCTCCATTTTAGAATGAAATTCGGAATCCTTATTGAATGACAGAAAAGAGAACTTGCAGGAGATGAAATCAGAGACGACTAATAGAAGAGAAATACACTGTAGGAGTTAAAAATTCAAACAATGGGGAAGACAGGGAAGAGAAATGGCAGAGTAAGTTCTCTTGAAAGAGGACTGGGAGGAATAAATGTTACAAAAGGATTTGAGGAGGGCTAGAAGCGAGCCATAGCAGCAGGAAAGTTGCAGGAATGAAGTGACTTCTGAATCTTCAAATAGAAACAGAATAATGTTTTGGCTAGTATGGGAATTCTACCATAAAGTAACATGGAAGTTGAGACTGAGTAAGTTGTATGTTCTAAAATGCTTACCTTTAAGATAACAATCATATTTCTTTTCAGTTAGTTTACTAGAACTTACTCTTTGGTTTTGAATGTCCCTCTCCCCACCCAATGTATGATTCCCTAATACATTTTACACATAAGAACTTAAAATGCATTTTGTGTTATTAGTGAATTTTATGTTTCTGCCAATATATACATACACATATACATATGGTACAGTAAGAATGTACAAACTTTCAATTTATTTATTTATTTAAACAATATTCATTATGTAACTTGTATGATCAGAATAAATGATGTCAATGCTATGGAGAGTTTATGATCCCAACATTAATGACACTGAACATCAAGTAAGAAAAGTCTATCTAGGTAACACAAAGAAGAGGACTTTAAATCAAATATGCAGAATGTTAGTTATAGGAACAAAATCAAATATTTGATAGAAATTTAATGGCTAGAGTAATTCTCATGATCCGAAATAGTCAGAGATATTCCAGAAAAAGGCTTCATAGAAACTAAACATTAACCAGTTGATTTAATTACTATCAGAATTGGTAAACCACAGTTTATCTGCCTGTATGTGATCAAAAGATGACAATCTAACGTTAGAGTGATTAAGCTGTATCTAGTATGTTGAACCATCCAATGTGATTGCAAAGCAAAATAACTAAAACCAAATCAAACCAGTTGGAACAACACACCTCTTCATGAAAAAGTGCCAGCGACATGTCTACAAACAATAGCAAAAAAGAAATAGGCTATGTAATAGAGCAAGTATATATTGAGTTTTATAGTCAACCTTGCATAGGTGTGGATGGTGATTTTAATATCCAGTTGTGTTTGAGAACTAAGAAGTGCTAAACACAGAAAAGACAAGGGAATACAGGCAATGAATTCCAACATATTCAGGAAAAAAGTTAAGACAAAGGGGAGGTAGGGACTGTTAGACAAATGTATAGGGACCTGAGGTTATGTGGCTATTTTAAACCAACACATACATATGGTTTGTAAGCAAGTTCTTTGTTTTAATGTGATAAGACTCCATGTGATGAATATCTGAGCATGGGTGGTTTGTCATGTGACTGAATGTTCCAATCCAGTATGGACTGTGCCTTTAAAGCCATTTATGCAAATTAATCTGACATTCTAGATAAATTAACAAGAAATTATACTAAGATACCCTTGTTTTTAGTATCTTAGGTCTTCAAAGAGCCTTCTTGTCAGGGGCTATACATGTTCCTTGTAATTCTGTCATAAAACAGACAGACTCATTACCAGTTATCTATGCCATAAAAATGTGTGAAGGTACTATAGCCATCAGATGGGGCAACATAATAGACCTCTGCATAGCAGTGAGTGCAAAGCATGATTACTGAAGAATCTCTTTTCTTTGTGTTTTTTTATTAGATATTTTCTTTATTTACATTTCAAATGTTATCCCCTTTCCTGGTTTCTCCCACCCCCAAGCTCCCTATCTCATCTACCCTCCCGCTGCTTCTATGACAGTGTTCCGTACCCACTCCCACCTCCCCGCCCTGGCATTCTCCTATACTGGGGCATTGAGTCTTCATAGGACCAAGGGTCTCTCCTCCCATTGATGTCTGACAAGGCCATCCTCTGCTACATATGCGGCTGGAGCCATGGGTCCCTCCATGTGTACTCTTTGGTTAGTGGTTTAGTCCCTGGGTGCACTTGGTGGTCTGGTTGGTTGATATTGTTGTTCTTCCTATGGGGTTGGAAACTCTTTCAGCTCCTTCAGTCCTTTAACACCTTCATTGGGGACCCTGTGTTCAATCCAATGGTTGGCTGCAAGCATCTGCCTCTGTATTTTTTCAAGCTCTGGTAAAGCCTCTCAGGAGACAGCTATACCAGGCTCCTGTCAGCGTGCACTTCTTGGCATCCACAATAGTATCCGGGTTTGGTGACTGTATATGGGATGGATCCCCTAATGGGGCAATCTCTAGATGTCCTTTCCTTCAATCTCTGTTCCATACTTTGTCTCTGTATTTCCTCCCATGAGTATTTTGTTTCCCTTCTAAGAAGGGCCAAAGCATCCACACTCTGATCTTCCTTCTTCTTGAGCTTCATATGATCTGTGAATTGTATCCTGGGTATTCTGAGGTTTGAGCTAATATTCACTTATCAGTGAGTACGTATCATGTGTGTTCTTTTGTGATTGGAGTAACATCTTTTCAAAAACATTTTAATACTCTTAAAAAAAACTGTGATTTTTTTCATTTACATATTTCTAAAATTTTACAGAATTCTGATTTTCCTAAGGGAAAATGAAGCTTCTTACCCCAATCTTTGTGTGCATATCTTTCTTTACGCTTTCTCTGTTGCTGTTGCTCTCTCTGTCTCTCTTTTTGCACCCCCTCCTCTCTCTCTCTCTCTCTCTCTCTCTCTCTCTCTCTCTCTCTCTCTGTGTGTGTGTATGTGTGTGTATATGTGTGTGTGTGTGTATATGTGTGTGCATATGTGTATGGTGCATGTGTGTACTCAATGTCTATGTTCATACATGTTGGTGTATGCGTGACTGCTTTTGGAGACCAACTGATGCTGAATTTTTGCTCAGTCCTTCTCCTTATTCCTACTGAACCTGGAACTCTGAATCACTGAAGTGTTTAATCAATGAGCTCCAGGGATCTGCCTGTCTGTTTCCACTCCCAGCATCTGGTTTATAGACACACTCTGCATATCCAGCTCTTTTAGAAAGGATGCTGAGGACTCTGCCTGAGGGCCTTGTACTTGTACAAGAAGCAGTTTACTGGCCGAGTCATCTCCCCAGTTACCATAGGTCTCTTTCCTATGTCTTTTTTCATGAGAAAAAATTTATTTATTTCTATTTAATTGATTATCAGATGATTTTTATATTTGATCATATTTATATTTATTCTACATAAGACATCATCTTCGAATTTTAAGCATTTTTAGATAAATAATTTACTTGAGTTTTTTACTTTTCTTTCTTTTCTATTTTCATATCCAGTTGTAATGTCAATAGTTTCTGTTTCTTCTGTATAGAAAGTGTGTGTTTCAACACATTAAATTTAAATTTATTCACCTAATAAGAGATCATGTTTGTTAAAGTTAAAGATATAGAATGATACTTTCCCTTCAAAGATGCTAATATGAAATATTTATTGAAGTATTGGCATTTATTTTTCACTGATGCATTGCTTTTGTCAAGTAGATGTTTCTGTTTATTCCAAGATACTATTTGTTGGTATCCAATCCTGTTTTAGCACAGGCTGAGAAAACTAACATTTCTGTTTTACTTATCTCATCTCTTCCTTGTATTTTGATCAACATGGTCTTTTGAAAGTGTAAGCCTCTCATTCTAAAATAAAATATCAAATGACAGAAGTTCATTGGAAGAACAAGTCATCCAATGAAGTTTGCCAGATCACATGAGTATTATAACAGTTATATGACTGCATTTTATTTCTGAACAAGAAATATTAGGAAATGTTACTAGAGTTAAGTGACAACATGTATGATGCTGACATGTGGGAAAGTGCAAGGACTACTTTGAGAGTTCCGAAAAGTTTATTGCAAACGAAGGACTATTAACATAACTAAATAACATCAAGAAAATGAGATTTTGAGAATACTTTATTTTCACCATTGAGACACACAGATCATGTCCTTACTTTTCATTTACATTTGATCAGTGTAACTAGACTGAGTGTGCTACAGAAGACAAGGAATTCTACCATCCCTACATTTAACAACAGTTCTTCATTGTCTAAGCTGCATATAGCTATTAGGATAGGTTTAAAAACCTGACTCTTTCATATAAACATGTCAGACTTAGTGTTGACCCAAGGGACCACTATAATTTTCTCTTGCATCTTCTAATCTATCATTTTTGTCTTACAATAGAGACCTTCAGAAGCTGTTATCAGCTGGATAAGAGATTTTATGGAGATTACAAACAGTAGCTGGTTCCAGCCACCTACCCTTCTTCTAACAGGCATCCCTGGACTAGAAGATGTGCAGATATGGTTCTGCATCCCACTATGTGTCATGTACCTAATTGCCCTCCTAGGAAACTGCACCATCCTTTTTGTTATCAAAACCACTTCCATCCTTCATGAACCTCAATATATATTTCTATCTATGCTGGCAGCTACAGATGTTGGTCTCTCTCTATCAACTCTGCCTACAGTACTGAATGTCTTCCTCCTGAATCACAGAGATATTGAGTTCCACTCTTGCTTGGCACAGATGTTCTTTATTCATACCTTTTCTTCCATGGAGTCAGCCATCCTACTGGCCATGGCTTTTGACCGGTTTGTTGCTATTCATAATCCATTACACTATACTGTAGTTTTAACCCCCTCCAGGATTATCAAGATGGGATTTGCAGCTGTTGTTAGGGGTGTGATGTTAATGGTCCCTTTGCCAATCTTGCTTAAGTGGCTGCCCTTCTGTAAGGGTATCATCCTGTCCCATTGTTACTGCTACCATCCCGACATCATGAAGCTGGCCTGTGGTCCTGTCAAGGTCAATATCATCTATGGATTGTCTCTAGTCCTCTGTTCGTTTGGTGTTGACTCTGTATTTATTGTCATCTCTTACATCTTAATTTTGAAAACAGTGCTGGGTATTGCTTCAGGAGATGGTAAGCTCAAGGCACTCAATACATGTGTCTCCCACATATTCACTGTCTTTATATTTTATGTCCCACTCATTGTTCTGGCCCTAATTCACAGGTTTGGCACATTTGCATCCCCTCTCCTCCATGTCACCATGGCCAATCTTTTTCTCTTCTTGACTCCTGTTCTAAACCCCTTAGTTTATAGCCTGAAAACCAAACAGATAAGATCTACAGTGTGTAAAATATTTAAAGTTTGGGGAAACTTGCTCAAATAGCCACATATGGTCTTAGCAAAAGAGATGCCATACTTCTCTGTCCTTTCATCTGTTTGCTTCTCAGGAATATGCTTTTATTTCATGGGATAATTTAGAGAGAAATGAGGAGGTATTTTGTCTTCCAAGAAGAGGACAGTATTTTGATTATCATTAAAAGCATATTGACCTACTACACTGTAAAATGACATTGTATGATGAGAGTCAGTGTGGGATATGTATATATTTTTGTTTAGTTACTTTGAAAGAGGCACATGACCTGTGCAAAACTTGAAGGGATGTGGAAACCTACCATCTTTTAGAAAACAAAAACAAGCTTATTTAACAAAAAGGGGAAAATATTATTTTTTATTTTAAAATTATTTTTAAACTTTAACATAAATTTGAAAATAAAATTATTCTTTAACATTTAAAATTACCATCTAAGACATCTAAGGAATCAATGACAGCAGCATACTCTGTGATGTGGGAGGAAGACAGAACGTATACTTGGAGGAAGTAGAATATAATCATAGAAGTTCCTCTGGTGGAAGCACAACAAATGTCAATAAGAGAGAGGACATTTGAGTGTCCATCAGCACTTACATTTATTCAATTATTTAATAATAAAATCAATTTATATACCGATTCTACTAAAACTTATTAACTTTAATAAATTTAGTAGGCCACTGAAATACTTTGTTTGGGTTAGAAAGATGTTCCCACTCTAAAAGCACCCCTATAATACAGTTATCCTGAGGATCTATTAGGAAATCATTCCATATACATATTTGGAAATTATACACTGTTTTGGTTATCATTAGAGTTTTATAATTGAAGTCTAGTATAAAGGGTATTTATTTTGTTATTATTTTCTGTTATATTTTGTAATATCCCTCTCTCTTTCTCTCATACCTCATACACATGATCCAAGAATATATGGAAAACCCACCTAAAATGCTTTACCAAATATTTAACTAATAACTTAGTGTAGCATAGAAAATCCTCATATCTGACATATATTTTCAGAGCCACCAAGAGTGTAATTTTCCAGTGAACATAACTGAGTGTCCTCTGACTCAATTAAATTCTGATAATATCTACCTAGAGACAGCATTAGGTCAAAATGATTCAGGGCTAAATCTTGACTGACTATTCCAACTTCAGAGTCACTGGACCAACAGTGAACTTCTTCTCAATGGCATTTTGATGAAACTCTTTGCAGTTGTGGAAGTCTAATTATCATGAGCTCGAATTTTAAAGTATAATCAAGTATTTTACTAAGGAAAGATAAAAAATGTCCTATCACTTATAAGCCAAAGCCAAAAACATATATTGTGTTGCTAAAGTGAGAATAAAGATTCAACATGTTCATAATTATTTTAAAAACTTTTATATAACAAAGGGGTTCGAACAGTCCCAACCAAGGAAGACACAGGCCTAAGCATGACATACACTGCATACAGGTTTCTGGCCTTTTACTCCTTTTCTTTCCCCTTCCCTAAAACTGTCAATTTCCTAAAGCTAACCCTCTGAGGTTTATTCCCTTATTAGGCTACTGAGACAAAATACCAAGGTCCAATAATCAAATTTCATTATTGGGTTAATATGTCCAACTAGGACATGCCAAACCACCTTAGCACAGATTCCCTCCTTTCTATACCTATACAGTCTGTAGGACACGAATGCCACACCCGGAGACCTTCAAGCTGAGATGAAGCACCTTAAGACTCCACTTCCTCCAGAGATGGCTGATGTTCAGGCATAAAGTTATTTACAGGTGAATTCATGATATATTTGACTCCTCTACTGTCTCAGACCATGAGTAACAAACCTGCAGTTGCTTTTTAAAACAAACTGTTGGTTAGTAAACTAAAGTGGCTACAGAAACACTCATTTTTATGCTTTTCCCTTTGGACTTCATGCAAAGACAATTCTGTGTAAATGTACAATTGACTCTGATTTGAAAATCTGAAAAATCAGTCCATTCTTGTTATAATATTTTTTTACAATTGTAATTATATTGATGTTCAAATTGTGTAAAATGACTATTTGATAAAGTAATGCTTTGATTTTACCAAAATATTACATGCTTTCAAAAAATCTAAAATAGTAAAAAAAATAAAAGCTCACTTCTGTTTATAAAAACAAAGCCTTCTTTTGCATCTCTTTGCTTCTTTGTTCTCTTTGTTTTCTTGATTGTGCTTGCTGCTGCCTTTCTGACTTGTCTTCCATGGTAATAAATCTCCTTTGGTTAAAGAATATGTGCCTGGGTATGTCCTGTATGGAATCCAGGGGGTCAACCTCCCTTTAACATAACACAGTAAATATCAGTTTTAACTCCTGGTGAGGTTAGAAGTATGGAATTCAGTTCCACATTACATGAAGAAAGTCATCTAGAATACTTAAATGAGGGGAACTGCTAACTTTCAGATATAGAAAAATGAAAGCATTTAAGGCAAATTTAGGCAACACTAGTGAATAATATTGATGAAGAAGAAATTCAAAAGCATGTAGAGATAATGGTATTAATCTTCACCCTGGAGACAAAAAGTATTTAGTCATCACTTAGGCACAGAGGGAATTTGGGAGAAAAATTGCATTTGAAGACATCTGTGAATTTAACCCTGGTTTTCATGTCATTGAAGTTGATTGCTAAAAAGAACATGTGCATGTGGGCACACCCATCGCAAACAAGCTTCTCAAAATGATGATCCAAGCGTTCTGTAACTGGAGCAAATGAAAGATATAAAACTAGCTAACAATGGTGTGAGCTATAAGGAAATCAGAATAAATGTATTGCTCCTCTAAAAGGACGTGGATACAAATCCAGGAGTATTTTGAGGAAAAAAATATACAAAATAATTTACTGATGGACTGCTATGACTCACACACTCTGTAGCAAGAATGATCAAAATGGTCGATGATGGATATGAATTCTGTTCTCATACAAATAGTGGAAGAAAGATGGAGAATATTTTAGTAAATAAAATAGAGTAAGAACCAGAGGAAAGAAAACAAAGAGACAGTGAAGAAATACGATTAGGGATTTGATGACATTTCTGACACTTTTATAGAATTATTTAATTATATCCTTCATTTGGACTATGAAAATGTAGTACCCATGAGTAAAAGTTAACAAAACATCTAGCCAAGAATGCTTTTTACTGTTCAGCTAGTAAAGTCCATCAAGTCATGTACTAAGAAATATTGGAAAAAATAAAAACTTATAATTATGCAATGTCTTATTCATAAAAGCTGTAATTTCAACATTTTATCTTATTTTCATATCTATATACACATCCCAGATGTAAAAATACAGTAAAATAAACAATCATGTTAACTGTGAAATTGAAAGTTGTACTTTTCTTCATTGAAACTGTCATTAACGTTCTGAACTGTTCATCTCTGGATCTTCAAAGATTTTCTCAGGGCAGAACGAATCTGCTTGGTCTTCAGGCTATATACAATTGGGTTGAGTATTGGGGGCATAAAAAGATAGACGTTTCCCAGGACTGCATGTGCTATTGGAGAACTTCTGCGGCTGATTCGATGCATTACAGTTATTGCCAGCAAAGGGCCATAGTAAATAAAGACAATAAAGATATGAGACAAACAAGTATTGAGCGCCTTCATCTGACCTTCTCTGGAAGCGATCCCCATAACTGCTTGAAATATCAGAGCATAAGATATGGCTATGAGCAGAAAGTCCACCCCAAAGGAAAATATAACCAAAACAAGCCCATAGAAAATATTGATCTTGACTTGGCCACAGGCTAGTTTCATGACATTTGGGTGGATACAGTAGGAATAGGACAGCATCTGCCCCTTGCAGAATGGTAATCTCTTAAGCAGAATAGGCAAGGGCATCATGAGCGCTACACCCCTCAGAAAGGCTGCCAGTCCCATCTTGGTGACTCGTGAGTTGGTAAGTATAGTCGTATATTGCAGGGGGTGACTGATGGCCACAAAGCGGTCAAAAGCCATAGCTAACAAGATTCCTGAACCCATGGAAGAAGATGTGTGGATGAAGAAGAGCTGAGTGAGGCAACTGTCAAATGCAATTTCATAGAGATCAAAGATAAAGACTTTCAGCACAGAGAGAAGTGTGGAGACAGACAAGACAATGTCAGCCACGGCAAGCATAGACAAAAAATAGTACTGGGGCTCCTGCAGACTCCTTTCAGTCCTCACTAAGTAAATTACAGTACAGTTCCCTGCCAACGTGGTGATATACATTAGGCTCAGGAGTGGTCCCAGCCATAGACGGGCACCCACCAGCCCTCTGAGGCCAGTGAGGATAAAGGCAGAAGGTTGAAATGTGGTATTAAATTCAGACATGGACGACTGAGAATTATTTGCAAACCAATTTCTCTGACACTGAAACCTAGAAAAAAGTGAAAGTTAAATGTCAGATTCTGGAAGTTCTAACGAATGTGTTAGATATTAACTGTGAAGGATAATGTTACTGGAAGTAAAATGATTTTAACAATTGTATCAAGGAACGAATGCTTTCCTGAATATTGCCTTGAAGGTAGATAATCCTTTTCATTACTAATCTTCATGTAGTGAAGAGCCAGTTAAGATGGCAGTAAAAATAAATAGTTCATTTTCTTTTCAGCCCATTCCCAAACCAGCTGGGTCCAAGAGCCGAGAATAAGAGCTAGGGGCAAGCAAATATAAGTAGTAGTACAAAAGAAAAAAATCAGTTTCAAAGTCTTAACAGATTAAAACAAACAAACAAACAAACAAACAAACATGGAACTGGAGTGATGCTAAGTGGATAATAGCATTTGCTGTGCTAGCATAGGACCTGATTAAAAATTCCAGAACCTTTAAAAGAGCAACAATGGTGGTAGTGTCTGTAACCGCCCCCACGCCCCGCACTGTGGGCTCTGAGGGAGAAGGAAGATCAATGGGACTTAGTGGTTACAAGCCAATCGAGAGACCCTGCCTCAAAGGAACATGGTGGAGAGTGATACAGGAGGACATATAATGTCACCCTTGAAATTCTCTCTCTCTCTCTCTCTCTCTCTCTCTTGTGAGTGTATGTGTGTGTTTGTGTACTTGTGCATAGTGACTCATATATATGTTAATGAATACACACAATTATAAAAACAGAAGAAATTACCCTAGATGGCAGAATATCCAGTGCCTCTGTCTTATCACTGTAGGAGATGAAATCTGAGTTGAAACAAGCATTGGTTCTTTTCCTTCTTCTGCTCCCCCACAAGCATACATTTGTGTATTTAGATATATTCCTGTTCTAAATTCATAATTCTGTATATTTGTCAGTATTTTTAGATATTATGTAAATATACTTAAATGTATTGAATAATAATCTATAATAGTAAATATAGTTATTATAAACGTATTTATAATATTTGTTTAATGTTAAGTTTTAGATTTAAAGTATATATATAAGTATTCAACATGTGCCATTTTACTGTCTTTATTTTGTGTTTTTCTTCTATGGTAGAAATATAAATTTAAAATATCATGCCATTCTTTATAGTAATTCCAATAATTTCATAATGATATCTAATAATTATTGATAAAGAATTAGAAGTTTACAAACTAGGCTCATGTCACTTGGGAATATGTTTTCCCTACTTGGTGTTTTAAAAATATTTGGCCATCTAAAATATTTTTCTGTAAAAATTTATCTTTCTTGATTTATAGAAAAATTAAATGCTTTTGAAATTACTTTATAACTAAATAATTTAATGAATTATTCTTCTATAAGTTTAAATGTATTTTGTTCTATGGACATTAAAGAACAATGACTAGTATCAGTATCAATCAATTCTTTTTCTATAGGAGTGGTATTTGGCCGGCAGCAGTTTTTGGGGGTGATAGGTCCCTGACTCCACTGAGCTCCCAGTGGCAGCTGGGGGACTTCGGGAGGGTTCTTAGCAAATGTTTTTGGTGCAGCGAATCTTCTGGGATGCCTCAGGACATGGTGTCTTCTGAAGAGCAGACTAGCTAGCAATCTGTCTCAGCAGAAAGGACCAGGCAGATGGGGAGTGGTATTCGGCAGGCGAGAGTTTTAGGGGATGATGGGTTCCTGTGTCCACTGGGCTCCCAGAGGCAGCTGTGGAACTTCGGAAGGGTTCTTACCAAAATGCACTGAGTGCAGTGAATCTTCTGGGATGCCTCAGGATATGGTATTTTCTGGGGGAGCAGCTGGTTCTGGATCCTTTTAAATACATATTTTCATCTTAATCTCTAACATTACTTTCAGAAAACTTTGAACTTAAAATCTCTGAAACTAAAGCCATACTCTACATAGCTAAATGTCTTAAATGTCTTTGTGATATGTCTATCTAATAATCTCTATTAATTTTTCTACATGGAATTCATTATAACTAGCCTATGTTAATTAAATATATCGCTGCAGATTAGTATTTTACTTGATCTTGACTTTTTATTTGATCTTCGAATTAAATAATAAACAGAATTAAAAACATAAGACCAAAAAATCCAGCACAGAATAAATTACACAGTGCCCAAATGGGCTCCTGTAGCCTGAACCAGTAAGTGCAGAACATGTATGGTCTGAATCAGGTCCTCTGCATATGTGTTATGGCTGTTAGCTCAGTGTTTTTGTGGAACTTCTAACAGTGGGAGGAGGTATGTCTCTGACTCTTCTGTTTCTCCTGGGACTCTTTCCTTTTGTTGGGTTGCCTTGTCCAGCTTCGATGTGAGCACTTTTGCCTTGTCTCATTTTATTTTGTCTTATCATATTTGGATGTTGTCATTTGGAGGCCTGTTCCTTTCTGAAGGGAGACAGATTGGGAGTGGATCCAGTGGAGAGAGGAGCTGAGGATGGGGAGCTAGAAGGAGTAGTGAGAGGGAAAATGTGGTAGAGATGTATTGTATGAGAGAATAACATTTTCAATGGAAAAAGAAGACATTTAGGAAGGAAGAGATAAATAAAGAGACATTTGAGACTAGAATAAACAATGTTATTGAAAAAAACCCACAATTTTAACAAGATATCTTTCTTAGTATCCAAAAGTACTGACCTGGACAAATAAAATGTATACCTTCTAATACAGTTTGTAGCAATATGTAGGATCCTTAGAATATATACTCAAGATGGATATAACTGGATTGAGTGGCAGATCTTGTATCAGATTCTTGAGGAACCACTACACTGATCTCTATAGTAGTTCTAAGAGTTCCCACTCTGACCAGAAATGAATAAATGTTCATTTTCTCAAAAAAAAAGAATACTAAATACATTTTAAAAATCAGAAAATCTCAAATCAAGAATATTGTCTATGTCTATGTTTTAAATTTATTCTTTAACTGTAGGATAAAGATCAAACTTCCCTTCACATTTTCAATAAAATGAAAATTAATTAAACATACACTAAACCATTTTTTAGAAACTATCTATTCCTCTCTCCCTTTTTTATTTCATAAACAAGACTGAGAATGTGATAGGTCATTCTGCTAAGAATGCTTTCCTTAACTGTCATGGAATATGGGGCTGCTTGGCAGGAATCTGACATTGGTCAAGGACAAGGAAGTAGGCTTCAAACATGAAAATGACTTTGGACTAGGACAGAGAAGTTGGCTAAGATATTTTGGTCATCCTGATAAGTTCTTAGAAACAGTGATCATGGGAGTGTTCATGGACTTTTGATTATTGCCTTGCTTATTCTTTGACTATTTGTGTTTGTTGTCTTGCTTGTTTCTTGACTATTTACATCTACTATATTGCTAGTTCCTCAACCTAGAACTGACCTTAATACTTACATAACAAAAAACGCCCCCCCGCCCCCACAGGCGGGGGGCGACGCCACCGGGGGTTTCTAGTGATGGGAAATGGGGAAAGGGGATGGCATCTGAAATGTAAATATATAAAATATCCCATAAAATTGTCCATTCATTTAAAGATTAAATTCTATACTTTTCTGTAGGAGAGAAAAGAACTAGGTAAGAGATAAAAGCAACTGTCCAGGAACCTTGGCGAAATTTCTATTAAAACATAAGCTGTTGATTCTACAGAACCATAGAGAGCTCCCAAATTCAGACAGGAATAGACAAAATTGCAGAGAAAAGAAGAGAAAGTAGAGTCAGAGTAATTCTGTTTACTAAGCATAGCTAGCAAGAGACAGTTTTACTTTCCTTTCTTCTTGCATGTTCTCTCCTGTCTTCTTTCCTAGACACATGTAGAATGGAAAGAGGAAAGCTGATGTCTCTTTCTTAAAGATATTAAGGAATGTATGAAGGTGAGACTTGGTCATAATAAATAGCAATCTAAAACCAATGTCTTTCAAGAGCACCCTCAGATTAACTGCTGTACTGTGCAATCCATGTATTCATCAATTCAATAATTACATATTTCTTAAACAGACCATAGAGAGGCATTTTCTATGCTCTTAGGATATATCTTTCAAATAACTTTTGTTTACAATGTAATTTATATTTATTTTAAAACTTGCCATAACATACAGCTGTTTAACTATATTAATATTTTTAGAAAGAGAACTAAATGGTCTATTCTCAACCTTATAAGAAAAGGTTTAAAACAAATCCTTGAAAAAAAGAAATTTTAGAACAAGTTCAATACTTTATAAACATTTACACAGAAGAGAGCAGTTTTGCTGAGCATATGTGATTAGTGTCTTAAAGTATACTAAGTGTAGAGGATATTAATGCCAATGTGTGAATGAAACTGATAATATAAGTTATAAGGAGCATACACAAAGAAAAGAGTTCCAGATAAACTGGTGAGAAACCAAGGGCCAAGTGCTTGTGGAAGAGAAAAGCTGAAAGTTAGCTCAACTGATAAGAGAGTGGCTGATGGGTGTCAGAGAAGGGCTGAGATTATGCCAATACGAGGCTGCACGTATTACAAAGACACTGTTGAGATGAACTTTTCACTTACCAAAGGTTTTAAAGTCAAGTCAATGATGTGACTTCATTTTCCTTTTTCTAAGTCCATTTTTGTGGTCTTTAGAAAATATGAGGGGAAAACTACATGAAAAGACATAAATTTTGAGCATATTTTAGTTTCCCAAGGAAGAACCAGAATTAGGATATATTTGCTTCTATGACTAAGAGTGAATGATCTCAACCTATATTTTGAAGTGTTTCAGTAGAGTTTTAAATCATTTTTATATCATCAAATTGTCATACCATACTTAATGATTTTTCTTCAGTAATGTTTATGTATTCCTCTGTGTAAGCATATAAATATTAATCAGAGAAGACTAAGACCAACACAACAATGCTTGCTTAATATAAAAGAGATCTTTGGTGTAAAGGAAAAATAAGTCTGACCATTATATTTACATTCTGTTTTTTTATTGTCTATCTTACATCTATATCCTAGGTAGAGTCCCAAGCCCTTCAATGCTTCCATTTACCTCAGTGTCTGTGGCTGGAGAAGTTGAGTGAGGCTTGCACTTCACTTCTTTCAGAACTGTCAATGGAGTATTTATTGTACAAGCTGATATTCCCAAAGGTATTGCATGCAATCTCTCTCCCCCTCCTTTTTTCCCTCTCCCTCTCTTTCTCCACTTCTCTCTTTACTTGTTCATAAAATATACACATGAACACACACACACACACACACACACACACACACACATACCCCTATTGTTCCAACAGTTTTTACAAAGAATGATTAAGACAAGAGTTGGTTAAGGATGCTAAGGTCAACAGTAGGATTATCAACTAAAACAAACTAATGGTATTCTAAGACTACTGTCAAGAGAAAGCAAATATTTAAAACCAAAGTGTTCAATTTTATTAGTAATAATAGGAAAATAGATAGCCAAGGTTAAATTAGGTCTTTTTCATAGAGATATCATGATAAATAAGTGTCAATTTTGAATCATTAGTCAGGGATAAAAACATACTATTATTTAATTAATTGCTAAATCTTATAATGTATTTGTAATTCAAGAGAATGACAACAAATATGAGGGGGCAACTATAAGCTTAGAAAAATGTATACACATACAAAAGAAAGATAGTTGGCTTCTTTTCTGATAAAGTGGTTATCAAGATAGGCAAGATGGCTTAGCTGGTAAAGACGCTACCTTCATAGCCTGAGGATACAAATTCCATTTCTGAGACCCAAATGCTGGAAGAAAAAAATAAGAACTGCTTGTAATCCTCTGACCTCCACATGAACAGAATAAATAAATAACCAAATAAATTGAATAATTTTTTAAAAAAATACAACAAAATGGGTGAATTTTAATCTTTTCAACAAATCTTGCTGATAAAACATAATATCCATGTAGATAAAAAAAGAATGTTAATTTAACACTAAGAGTTAATACTCAAGACTTATTCTGAAATAAAAAACATCTCCTTTAGATTATATTCTTATATCAGATATTATAAATATTGTAAATATTTTAAGAAGTTTTGTTCTTGGTAAAGATAGTTAAGAAAATGAATATAAATATAAAGTAGTTCTTTGAAATTACACAAAATATGCTCAATAATGAAGATGTAAGTTTTCAATAAAATCATGACATGATGGTATTGTTATAGTCATTATTTATTTAAATTAGTTTACTTCCTTTCATTTATTAAATTAATTTCTTGATCAGAAATCAGAATTAAATCAGTTTTCTGCTGTTTTATTTCATAATTTTCTATCAAAGTACAATGTCTAAATATATCAATGTCTTATGTGTTGAGCTACATTAGTTAGAGAGATGTTCATTTGTCTTGTTTCGCAATGGTGCTAGTGGTCAACCCAGTACCTCCAGCATCCTAGATAAACTCTATACCCATGAGGTGCACCCAGCCAATTGCTAATAGTTAATAGTGACAACTATGAAGTTTTTCAAATTTGTTTACTATTCTAGAGTGCTCTATTTCTAGGATTATTTGAAAGCAGTAAAATGGATTTGATATGTTTAAATAATTTTTTGTCACATTAATACAAGTTATTGGTATTGAAGAAATGTATTAGTGGTTAAAGCATGTAATGTACTTGTTTTGGAGTTCCAGGATTTGGGATTCCAATTTCTGGAGATTGGATGTCCTTTTCTGGTTACTATGGAAACCAGAAGTTCATGAATTGCACATACATATATGGAAGAAAAACACTCATAAAATGAAAATAATTCTTTTAAAATGATATATATAAGTATATAAGAGCATAAAATATTCATTAATTTTCAATATCAAAGATGGAAAAGGATGATAAACATTTAAAAAGGTTTGAGAAACTGTTCTTAAAACATCTTTTATGGCATATGATTGCTAAGTTATCCAAAATCAAGTATAAATAGTCCCTAAGACTTCCTTTCCCATGGTCTCTGACAAGAAACCTTTAAATCAATGTCAGTTTTTGGAAATCTGGAAATATACTTGAGTTGGAGGAGGTGGAAACAAACAGAAGTTCTTTTCATTTGTGTTTCTGATGCTTCTTAAATAATCTCTTTCCCAGAGAAAAGGCAACACTCAGTGCTAGTTAAAATATCTGCCTCTAGTCAGTAAGTGTCTGACAGAGCCTGGTGAATGCATTTGGAATTGAGACCATTTTCAAGGCTTCAAAGATCTTTAATATTATTTTAGTCACAGAATTTCCATCTTCTGAGAAGCTCTCGACCCCAGTTCTCACTGTTTTCCTCCTCCTTCATATATCAAGTCAAAACAAGCTCAGGCCCACCAATTACACCCATTTCAAGCTTTCCCCTGACTTTTGTACTAGAGTGGAAGCCGTAGGACAATTGCTTCCTCTTTTTCTGATAACTACTAAGTGTGTCAAACATAATTGAAAAATTTTATGATCATCTATTATTTAGAAACTCACCTAACATTTTATTATTATTACTGTTTTCTTTTATCAGATTATAATTACCTAATTTCCCCCTTCCCTTTCCTTCCTGCAAGATTTCCCATATACACATCCTTGCTCTTTTTCAAAGTTATAGTATCCTTTTTCAATAATCACTGTTACATATGTATACACATATATATTCATAAATACAACCTGCTCAGCCTGTATAATGTTACTTGTATGTATGCTTTCAGGCCTGACTGAATACCACGTGGTTAGCTGTAAAAGTTTCTTAAAGCAGATTCAGATATTTGCTTTGCTGCTACACGCTTATTTATCGTCAGAGAAAATTGATTTTTCTTTCTCTGTTTTGAAAGACAAGATGTAAATAACTACATTTAACTTGGAAACAGACAAGGTCTGAGTAAAGTATTAATTTTCAATGAATGAGATTTACCACTTCTTGAACCTTGTAAAAATAGTTTTTCACACCACTTTCCACCACCAAGCTCCCAGGGACTAAACCACCAACCAAAGAGTACACATGGAGGGACCTATGGCTCCAACAACATATGTTGCAGAGTATGGCATTGTCTGGCATCAATAGGAGAAGCCCTTGGTCCTGTGAAGGCTCGATTCCTCAGTGTAGGGGAATGCTGGGACAGGAAGTGTGAGTGGGTGGGTGGGAGGGGGCGTCCACATAGAACCAGGGGTAGGAAACCAGGAGATGGGGAAACCAGGAAAGGGGATAACATTTGAAATGGACGTACATAAAATATCCAATAAAAAAAAGAAAAAAGTCTATTAAAGTATTTTTCAGAGAGTACATTTATCTAGTGTTATTGATCTTTATTATGTTGTCATCTAGTATTATGAAATATATGATCATATATTTATCATCCATTTTTATTTTGTAATGCCTTAAGTAGCATTAAATCATGAATTGCGTGATAACTTCGTTTAGCTAGACCTTCACATAGAGTTAGATCCCTCAACTTCTCAGTCATGGTAGTATTCAGTAAGTTTGAATTCGGATCCCTAATTACATCTCCTCAGTACTACCAAAACATGCTCATTAGTCAACAAAACAATCGCATTTGTTCTCTTTTTGAAGATTTCTGCTGATCCTTTGCACCTTATTTTCCTTATTTGAGGGAATGAGTACTGTGTGATGTTAGAACTCATGGTGCCTAGAACACTATTTGGCACTTAGTAGAGCCTGAATTTTAAAGACCATTGCAGTTTTTCATACATAGAAAAACCTCATTCTCCGGCAACAACACGTTGCACTCCAAAACGCTTGCGCAAGGCAGCTTGGATCTGCCTGGATTTGAGACTATAAACCAGAGGATTTAGCAGTGGAGTCATGAGGAGGTAGGCATTGCTCATGGTGGTGTAGAGAATCGGAGATGTTTCCTGGGTGTAACGATGCAGTACCGCAAGGCTGATGAGAGGTAAGTAAAATACCAACACTGTGCAGAGGTGACAGACACAGGTTTGCAGGGATTTCCAGTTTCGATCTTGGATCCCCAACTTCATCACAGTGCCCAAGATCTTCATGTATGAAACTAAGATGAAGATCACATCCACTGCAAATGTGCAGAGTACACAGACCAATCCATAGACACTGCTGAACGTGACATCTCCACAGGCCAAGTTCAGCATATCTGGGTAGTAACAATAGGAGTGTGAGAGGATATTGGCCCCACAGAAAGGAAACGTCCTGAGGAAAAATGGCAGAGGGGCCAATAGAGTGGCTCCTCGTATGAGGGCAGCTCCACTGAGGCAGGCCACAGTGTGGTGATTCAGGATCCTGGTGTAGGTTAGTGGAGTGCAGATAGCAACCAAGCGATCAAAAGCCATGGCCACCAGAACACCTGACTCTACAGAGGAGAGTGTGTGAATAAAGAACATTTGTGTCAGACAGGCATCCAGACCAACATGGTGAACATCAAACCAGAAGATAGCCAAGACACTAGGCATTGTTGACAACGAGAGACCAAGATCAGTGAGGGCTAGCATAGCCAAAAAGTAGAACTGTGGTTCATGAAGGTTCTGCTCTGCTCTAACCAGAAGGAGGAGAAGAACATTGCCCCCAAGTGCTACCAAGTACAGGAGACAGAAGGGGATGGAGATCCACATATGGGCAGACTCTAGACCAGGGATACCAATGAAGGAAAAAGTGGGCCAATTCGAAGTAGTATTCAAATCTGACATGATGAGTTGTAGTGGAACTGCAGAGCAGGACACTCATAGACCTATAAAGGACAAATCAAGTCAGAAACTTGAAAACTGAGTAATACGTAAAACAGTATATCTTAATGCATGAAATAAAAAAAATAGAGGTATGGAGACTTAAATTTGGTTATCAAATTTTGGGCAGAGACTGAAATCATTGAAAGACACAACAGCAGGAATTGATCATTTATGTTATATGAAAAAAAGAGAAATAGGAAGCATAAATGCTGCCTGACCTCATGTATATGAAGAAGGAAAGCATCAAATGCTGATCAGAAACTGGAAGAGACAAATTATAAGGACTGTGGCTAAAATCATATACCAGCAAGCCTTTATGAAACTGAGATGTCTTGTATATGAATGGTATTGGGATCCCATGACTGCACACATTTAAAAATTACCATTAAATTAATATATTCTATTGGTTACTAATTAACTTTTAAAAACTTGCCCAAATACTGTTTTGTCAGAAGAATGGTTTCTCTTATATTTTTGGTTGTGAGCCTAGCCTTTAACAGCTGAGCCATCTCTCCAGCCCAGAAGAATGGTTTCTCAATGGCACTGAATATTCACTAGTGTTTGTGTGTGTGTGTGTGTGTGTATGTGTGCTTTCTTCTATAATCCTGTCTGTTAGTTGACTATTAAAAGAAATGCCTGTCATATTTGTGAAATTACTAGACTCAAAGTACTGGAAACTTTTTTATGTCAAAGACAAATCCCAGGCTTCTGTATCCTACACTTTCAACTTCTAGACCGTCGTAGATTACCCTATACCACAGTAAGTAAACCCACAGAGATCTGTGATCTCATCAACAATTTTGTTTAAATATTACTTTTAGTGCTTAATCTATTAAGTGTCTTAAAGTCTTGTGTACATACCCCTGCCTGTTCCATATGTAAAGATTTTTTGGACATATATAGGGTTTTTTTGTTGTTATTTCAACTCTTCTACATCTGTACAGATTCTTTTTTCTGAAGAAAAAAATGAGTGAGCTAATCATCCATGAAATGCTTGTTTATTTTGTTTGTGGTTATGAGAGTAAGAAGTCAGGAAGAATCATAAAAGGTTTGAATTAAAACTGCAATGCATTAAAAGTTTGTCTTTGGTTATCTCTTTGTGATGATTTTCCTATTTTCAGAATGCTCTTATTTGAATCATGTAGGCTTGAAATTAGAAATGGCAAAATAAATCATTTAAGTAGAGGTTATCATTTATAAGCTCATTATTCATAAAATATAAGTTTTATTTACTCTTTCATTAGTTTCTAAATTTATACCTTCCCTCAAGCCAAATGATGTAATTTCACCATTTATTTTGCCTGTGCCTTTCATGCTCATTGAACAAAAGTCTGATTATTTTTTAAAAATTCTTAAATAACCACAATTTTATCTCCTCCAAAGATTGTTTGATCATCTGATAGATAATTATCAACTTCTACTTCAATAATTGCACTCATAAGGTTTTGAATTTTGATTACATTTTCTCCTCATTGACTCATATTCTAATATTTTTTCACAATAATTTGGTTTCTTTGAGACGTTTTCTGAAATATCTAAGTGATTACTATCAATGTCATTTTTATAAGCATTTAAATTTGACTTTATTTAAATGATTATATCTAGTAACTTGATTTCAACAAATTCTATTTGTTTCTATTACTTTTTCAGTAATGGTACTACATTTTAATGTTGCTATGTGCATTAACCCTATGAAGCACTAGAGAAAAAAGATATAGTTCTCTTTCTAAACATTAATCAATTTGAATTTCTGCTGTGTCAGAGAATTCAATTTAACACAAACATATCAAACTTAATTTTAGATATTATAAAATAAAATGTTGTTATATTTGTAAATCAAGAAAATGTCAGTATATATTAAGTCTAATATTTCATTAAAACTATATGCATATGAATATATTAAAATGATAGCATAAGCTAATACTATGAAATATAAATTGTATATATGATTCTAAATTTAGACATGTATATGTCCACACACATATATATATAAACTAATAATATATACATAAATCTCTATGTACCATTTATATTTTTGAAAGTATTGTATAAATTAAGCCCATATACTTCATCTAGTTCCTAGACACTCATTTTAGCTTAAATATATAATGGATAAAACAATATAAATAAAGATTGAAGAAATATTCAGACATAGACAAAGACTGTAATAAAAAAGAGAAGAAGGAAGAAAGAAAATTTCAGTAAAAAACATTATTTATGGCTCTGTGCCTAGTACACAATAGTAAAGTTGAAACATAGTTACTGGCTCATAATACTGGAACTGCTATAGACTAATAGTCTAAGTAATTTCAATTGATAGTATTTGTAAATAAACCTAAGGGCTATATAAATATTGAATCAGATTTACATATCTATACTTATTTTCATCATCAAAGTCTAAGTCTCATGTTTTATAGGTTCTCACTCATCTTTTGAATGAGAATTCACCTTCTTGAGGCAAATTACCAACCACATGAAACATCTTAAAAAGAAGCACATAGGAAAGGGTGAAATGACTATTCAGTCTGGAAAGATGTCCCCACCAGATAAAAATCTTGAGTCTTCTTTTTAAACTGGTAATTTTAAATTGGCTTTGAATAGTCCTAGTTACTATTTGAATATCTTAGAATGCATGAAGAAAAAACATATATCACTAGAAAACATAAGTGTGATATTTATATGAAAGAAAAGAATTTTGGGCATTGACTTCTCTGTGAAGGAGGCATCTCTCCAAGAGTGTGGTTTTCCCTTTATGTGTGAAGAAATAATAAATAAAAATTCAATTATTAAGTAGTTATATTTTCTATGTACCATTTATTGTTTTTGCCATTGTATTTGCTTTGGTTGCTACATGAAATGGATTATTGGTTTGTTTAATTCTCATGAATGCTTAAAGTGCATATCCATGAGAAACTGACTCCCAGAAAAGTTATCAAACAAAATCCATTTAACTTTTAAACACAGTATGCATTCATAGCATCAACGTTTAAATAAACTACTAACAAATACAAAAAATACTACATATAAAATACAGCTAATCAATAATTTAATTTCTAATTATTATTTATTCAAAAATGAAATTCTCTAATATAATTTCCCAAACAAATATTTTTGAATTCAATAATATAACTCCTTTTGATCATTTTTATATCATATGTTATTTTATAACTCATATTGATCATTTTGTTTTGATCATTTTTATCACAGGAAACAAATATATATGATGATATTTTAAAAAATTTAAAAAACTGAATCAAATATGAAGTTGTTATTTTATACAGCATTGTTTAAGTGGACTTTGTCAGAATTCGGTAGATGCTATCATTTCTTTTCAGAATACTCCACTCACTGTGCAGTAGACAACAACACCTTCTCATTCAAGAGCATCTGTTGACAGGACTCTCCTCTCTGACACAGGAAACTCTTCACCCAATTTGGATAGGAAGTGTTTACCTCAAAGGTTCAATACTGATTTATAAACTAGCAAAAGCGTCTCCCAGGTGCCTGACAGGCTCTACTGAGATTTTAAAAGTTTGGGGAATTTCCAACGTTCCTAGGCAAAATGCTTACATTTATTTTTTTCCTCAAGAGATCTGAGAAGTCTGCTTTTCTTGTAGAGCATGTCTTCCTATCCTGTTGTACTGGAGAGATGGATAAGTATAGTTTTCATTAGAAAATGAAGATCTATCAATTTCTTCCTTTATTGTACGAAAGGCAATTTGAAGTGAAAATGTATAATAGATATTATAAATGCATAGATATGGTCAAATGTCTAGGAAGCCTTAAACTTTTAAATAGGAAAGGACTCAATTTGTAGAAATCTTTATTCAAATCTGTTTATACGTGGTATCATGTCAAAAATACACAGCCACTTCATGTGATTTTTGAGGTATATATACCTGTTTCTTCTTTCTGAGAATAACACAGAACGATGTCATAAAATGAATATATTTGATAGTAAATATACTGCTTTAATTCACCTAGCTGAATTATAAGTTTCATTTTCTACTTGATTTTAGAATTTTTCCTAATCAGAGGTCTTAGATAATTTATCTGTTATTTTATGATTTGTAAAAATTTACAAAACCTTAAATATAAGCCTGAAAGTACATTTGCTTAAAATCTTACTCTTGAGTTTTGTCTAAATGTGAAAAAATGTCTATGCTGGTTCTCTTCTTGGCTCTTCCTTTCACTAGCCCACATGACATCATCATGAGAGTGGCTTGTGTGTACATCCCAATGATCCTACCCTATTCTAAGTCTTTTTTTTTTATTTGCTATGTTCTGAAGCAATTCAGAATTTAAGTCACCCAAGTGTCATTACACTTATTTTTTTCCACTTAAATTTCCAAATAAAGTTTCTACTAATATAAAGTAGTTATCACACCAGTTAGTTATCCAAATGTGTAATTCATACATTGTCACATGAAGATTATTTTTCTATCTTATATGTGTATATTCACATAACAGCACTTGATGAAAAAGAAGCCATGAGTTTGAGATGAAGTAAAAAGTGGTGAATGGAATGACTGGATAGAGGGAAAAAAGAGGAAACAATTTAATTATATTATACTCTCAGAATAAAATTAATAATAAAAATCTCAGCAGCAACAACAAAAATAACTACTATTGCTGCTGCTGCTGCTGCTGCTGCTGCTGCTACTACTACTACTTATAATAATAATAACACAAAACTGATTGTATCCTGAGCTTATTCTTTATCTGTACTTGACTGTTCATTGTATAGGCTAGTGGAGACTTAGTTGTAATCTTTGCTACAGAGAAATTGAGGAAGAGTGGAGAGATTGCCGTCAGTTGTGTGTCCAATGGGGAGCCCAGCAGGCTCTAATAAATGGTTCCAGTGAAAAAGTCACATAGGTGGCCCTGATTAAAACCAAACCAACCATTAGCTGAAATACAACAAAGGGGAGCGAGAACCTGTAGAAACCATATCCAGAGGTTAGGTACGGCCCCCGGTTAAGGGATGGGGCCACCCACCCTTCTCAAAAATATTACTCCTGAATTGCTTCTGTCTAAATGAAATACAGGGACAAAGAGTGGAGCAGAGACTGAAGGAAAGGCCTTCCAGGGACTGCCCTACCTGGGGATCCAACCCATATGCAGACACCAAACCCAGTCACTATTGCTGATGCCAAGAAGTGCTTGCTGACAAGAGCATGATACTGCTCTCTCCTGAGAGACTCTGCCAAAGCCTTACCCATACAGATGAGGATGCTTGAGCCAACCATTGGAATGAGCAAGGGACCCCAATGAAGGAGTTAGGGGAAGGACTGCAGGAGCTGAAGGGATTTGCAACTTCATAGGAAAAACAACAAGATCAACCAACCAGACCCCCCAGAGCACCCAGGGACTAAACCACCAACTAAAGAGTACACATGGAGGGACCCATGGCTCCAGCTACATATGTAGCAGAGGATGGCTTTATCTGACATTAATGCTAGGGGAGGTCCTTGGTCCTATGAGGGCTCTATGTCTCAGTGTTGGGAAATGCTAGGGTGGTAAGGAAGGAGTGGGTGGGTGGACGGGGGAGCACCCTCATAGAAGCAGAGGGAAGAAAATGGGATACGGGGGTTTTTGGAGGGGAAACCGGGAAAGGGAATAACATTTGAAATGTAAATAAAATAACCAATAAAAAACAAAACAAAACAAAAACCTCAAGAAAAAACCCCAAAACAAAACAAAACAAACAAAAGAAAAACCACAAACAACCCAAAAGTCACAACTCTAGGAAGGAGTTTGGGATAGGGCAGTGTAGAGTGGGATGGATAATATTAGGGTTAAAAGAAAGATATATAAGGAAGAGGGACAGAGAATCAGAATGAATTATATGTATATATGAAGTTGTTAACAAACTACATTAAAGAAAAAGAAAAAAATGATTGCTTTTACAACTGATGTTTCTTTTTAACTTATGAAATGATTGCTATTTATAAAGATACAAAAATACTAAATAATTTCATAAACTTTAAATTATACAATTATATTGATTAATATAAACTACAGTAGGATCTATTCTAACAGTAGAACTGAAAATATTTTAGAAGCTTCCTTACCTAAGTTAGAAAGTCGTGGTTATAATCTTTTCTACTCTCAGATATAGAACTTAATTGTGGAATGCTTTACAATAAATTCATTTAGTTATAAATTATGTTTCATGCAACTATTTAACTTGAACAATGACTTCATAAGCTACAGTTATTATGTTGCTAAGCAACACAATTCATAATCTGTCATGAAATGGGCACACACATGAAATGAAACAAAAATGTTTGAGAAATCTAATTGCCTGTGTATCTAAGATATTAGCTCTTTCACAAAAAATCACTGGCTATCTCAATGTCAGATTCAGTACATATTTAATTTCTAGAATTTCAAATACTTGGAGATGATCTTACTTGCAGACTAGACTATCCTGGGAGAAAAGACGAGGCTGAGAAAAAAAGTACCCAAGACTGTTAGCAAATAATTAAAACAAAATCCTACCTTTTGAGGAGCCCTTCCAACTTTCAGTCCACAGACCACACATGGCACAAGAAAACTGAATGAGGTCCAACACCAAACTATAAATTTCCTTAAAATTTTATGACTTTTTTCTCCAATCATTTTTGTGACTCAGTGTGAGCATTGTAGGTGACATCACCTTGCAATGTCAAAGGCTGAATGGACATGGCTGATTGACTTTTCAGTGATAGACTTTATATGATGTCATGGTAGTTATATTACCCTGTATCTTCCCTCTTCTTTATGAAATTCTGTTCCAAGTTTCATTGATTTTAATCAATGATATAGAGAGATACACAATTCTACCAGTCCAATGATCACTAAGGGAAAACTTTCTATTTCAACCGAACATGAAAAAAATTGCTTTTTAAAAGCAATTAATTAATAATATTTCATAAATAAAGTTGGCATATCAAAGGTTAATAAAAAAAGTAAAGCTTGTACCCATGTTAAATATATCTCACTATTCAAGGCCTGACACTATTACTGATGCTATGATGTGCTTACAAACAGGAGATTAGCATGGCTGTCCTTTGAGAGGCTCAACAAGCAGCTGACAAAGACAGATGCAGAAGCACCCAACCATTGGACTGAAGTTAGGGACCCCAGTGGTTGAATAAGGTAAAGTCTGGAAGAAGCTGAGGAGGGTTACCTCATAGAAAGATCAACAGTCTCAATTACCCTGGACTCCTGAGATCTCTCAAACCCTGAGCCACCAACCAGGCAGCATACATGAGCTAGTCCTAGGCTCCGACACATATACAGAAGAGGACTACATGGTCTGGCCCCAGTGGGAAAAGAGACACCAGACACCTAACCGTCAGACTTGAGGCCCCAGGTAGTGGGGAGGCCTGGCAGGTGGGTGGTGGTAGTGAACATCCTCTTGGATACAAGGGGGAAAGAGGAACAGGATGAGGAATTGTGGGAGGGTGGAATGGGAGGAGGGCAACTATTGAACTGTAAAAAAATAAAAGAAATTTTAAAAAAGAAAAAAAATCAAGTCTTCATACAAAAAATTTTTGCATGACAAGTTTATTAAAGTGTTTGATATCTTACAGCCAAGTTTCTAAAAAAAAAAAAAAACTAAAAAAGACTCTGCATTTCTTTAAAAGAACAGTCTGACTGAATAACTATAATAAAACATTTGGTGACATTATTATTCATTTATAGGTTTATCTTTGAGGAAATTTCTCAGAGCAAATGAGAAAGGGAGAGCAATAGTTTGCTTCCACAGTTCAGATATATTCAATACATGGTAACCGATAGATTCTGAATGCTGTTGCCAGGTGCATATATAGCTACATTTAGATGTCTTACGTTGTTTGTCCCAATTGGGAAAAGACATTGAAAAATCAAGCTTATTCCTTATTTCTGAAAGGCTATTCATGTTGATTGTTCACAGTGTCTCAAGGGAAAATGCAAATGCAAACATCCAACACATGACTGTTAAACAAACATTCATATCATGGTTGTATTATTGAACCTGCACACAGTGCAGGAAGAAGTATGATAGCAATACTTAACTTTGGAAGTGATCAAGACACACACTTAAATAAGTGATCTGAGAGTCTGTCCACATTTTAGGAATCCTCTTTACCAGAACATCTGATGAAAGGGGAGCTACAATGTTCAGATAGAAGAAGTTCAAATGTCCTGCTGCATAGTAGGCTAATTACAATGATAGTATATTATAAATGTTTTCATAATGCCTTTATTTTTAAAAATTATAGTTTCATAGTTTTCTCTTTCCCTTTCCTTTCTTCAATTTATGTTTAAAACTTAAAACTCGTTTAAACGCTTATATTGCTATAGGTCTAGGTTCACATGAAGTTGGAAGAAATGACACAAAATACCCTTAGTGATGCTTAAAATATTAGTTAAAATTCTCCACTGGCACTGATGTTTGTATGGAGTATATATGCTAAAGAAGGGTGGCAGCACAAAAGGAGTCAGTTGCTTCTGAATCCTGCCATAACTTCTAGAAACACCAAATAGTGTTAGTGTTTGGAATGGATCAAATTAATTAAAGGTCAATAAAGACTTGAATGGAAAACTTACAATTATATAAACTTTCTAGACTTCTTATTTATGGTTTACATATATGTAAAATATGCATGGTGCTGTACTATGTGATTCATTGGTAAACTGACTTTTAACAGACTTGAATTAACGCAACTTTGTTGTCTACTACCACTTCTTCTGATGCAATTACATACTCGGCACCTAGGTATTCTTGCATTGCCTCTAGGGAGTAGGAAGGCCAATGTTGATACTCACATTAAGAAAAAGAGTGTTTAGGGAGATCTTAATTCTCAGGGGAGAGCTTCACACATAACAACATAGCTGAATCTAGGTCATGACTACTCATGGTCTTCACCAGAGAAAGGTAAGCTGTATTTGCAGAATTCTGGAGAGGATGCTGTCTTAAGATGCCAGGTGAGAGGAAAACTATGTATAAATTGAAAATGAAATTTAGATCAAAGAGTTTATGGCTAAATTAGTAAATACAGGAAAAGCTAATTAAGTAGGAGGAATAACCAGGGCCTACGGAAGGGATCTTTTAGGGAAACTATCCCTAAGTTGATTATATCAGATCTCTGAGATGTATGGAAAATGATAGTAAAACACTTAAAATGAACTAGAGAAGGACTGTCCACACGCATGCTGATACTGACCAGGAACCTCCACTTCATCACAAATGTAAGCATACTTTAATATTCGAAAGTGCACATTCAGAAAGTCCTCTGAAAATAAAGTCTAAGCAAAAAGAAACATCAATTACAAAGCGAAGCATTAAAAGGAGGAGGAGAGATGGGACAGGGGGTTAATGGGTGTGAGGAATGGGGAAGGCGGATGGCATCTGAAATGCAAATAAATAAAATATCAAATAAAAAAGCAAAAAAAAAAAAAAGAAGGTGAAGCATTTAGAAAAAGATGACACATAGAACTGAACAAATGGCACTTTGTAAGTAAGGAGACTTGGAGAGGTGTATTAAATTTAGGCTGAGTTTTCTACCCAGACTTTCCTGATACCGAAGTTGTCCATTAAAGGAGTAGCACCTACCAGTCCTCTAAGGCTAATGTTTGATTTCATCTCTGAGGTTCTACTTTTTCAGATAACATATACAATTAATCACTTCAATAACTTCTGAGTTTCACCTAAATGATGTAGGCATAGATTTTGAACTGTGTGACTGAAAGTAGAAATTAGTTAGCAAGATCCTGAAACACCCCGTAACTGGTACCAGAAAAAAGAAGTCAGAATTCAGTCTGATTTCTGTGGTTTTCCTTCATGTTCTTTATTCCATCAGAACCTGGACTCAAAAGAAATTTTAAATAAGTCATAATAGAAATAATGAGATTCAATGGAAATGCATGCTCTCAGGTCGGGAATAAAGACTTCCCAGTGCAATCTCCACTAAAACTAACAGCACAGGCAATGATGGCAGCAAGCCGACAGGTAAAGAACCAGATGTCTAGGTCTTATTGTTCATGGTGTCATTCCTTATGACGTGAAGACTAAGATGCATGATTAATCTTTAACTTTAGAAACATGGAAAGTGAGATAGGATAGAAATAGAGAACTTGAAAGAATTTAAATATCTTCATAATTTTTTCTAAAATAAATGTGTTGTTAAATGTAGAAAGTGAAAATAGAATCATCTCATAAACATTGATTAATTTTGTATTGATAGTTGCCTAATATTTTTAGTGAATGTAGCTAATTGTACCAGATTAAATTTGTGCTTTTAGTGCAAAATCGATTTTAGAATTAATCACACAGCCAAAACACCTATGAAGTATTAGCCTGAATAAAGAACAAATGATTAACGTCAAACCACATATGTGAAGTAGGCATACTATAATGTTCTTAGACTTACTGACTAAAAGTGAACTCAATCACATTTAATAATAATTTAATTGAATCACATTCAATAATAATTTTGTGAAGAATATCTATGTATGTTAATAGTTATAAAATTAATATTCTATAATATTAATATTGAAATTAATATTAATTTCTTGGAAATTAATCCATATCCTATGTGAATTAGTGTGTAAAAATTTTAATTATAGATACATTTTCAATTATATGGAAATATTTTTCTCTTATTTTCTATTGTACATGATTTTAGAAACCATGTTTATATTAAGGAATGATATGGCACTTTTCACAATATTTTTTTAAATTAGTGATGGAGAAGTGACAATAAAAGAATCCAAATCCACCACAAAGTACTTTTTTAATGCATTGTAAAATGAAAGTAAACTGAACTCATCCCAAAGTAATGGTATATCCTAAAAAGGACCCAAGCTCATGATAATAAAATAGGATTACTATATTAAATGTGAGTAAATATGTAAATTCATATGGGTCCTTTTTGTTTTTATACTCCTATATGCAGAAATTAAAAAAAAAAACATTAGCAACCCTTAGCGTGTTATGTATGAAGACTAGGTTCATACCTTACTTGGTAAAGTTTTGTCTGTTTTATGCAAAATACTAATTTCAGTCCCAATATCACAAAATGCTATAATTCTTTGAACAAGCATTCAACTATTATAAAATTTATTCTCTATAAGTAAGACTGAAGAATTCCACAAAATAATGTGCCGTTGTACATAGAGTATAAATTTCTATCAGTGAATGGGAGTTTAGTTCATGATAATTTCCGAGGTTTTCATTTTAAAGTGTCATTGTATCAATGCCATGACTTAAATTAACTAAAAACGTATTCTTTATTTTTTTCCTTCAGTAATGCATCACACCTGAAGAAGTTGTTCAATAGAGGAATCACTCTTTTTTGAGTTCAACTTGTACAATAGGGAAGGTTATGAAGTCTTTTATCATACAAAACAATCAAAAATTCTTGACTGTGTGAGGATGAGTGCAAAGGAATGTGTGTTCAAGGTACAAAAATTATAGAGACAGGGTTCTGCATCTACTTCTGGGACAACACATTTTGTAGAAGAGGCATGCAGCCCTGACAACATGCTTCCTGTCAACACTACCGACTCCATCTTCTCCAACTTCCTGGTTACAGGCATTCCAGGGCTGGAGGCAGTGTACATCTGGATATCTATACCATTCTGTGCCATGTTTCTCATTACTATGGTGGGAAACATGACCGTCATAATTGTTATCTGGCATGAACAGACTCTTCATGTTCCTATGTATCTCTTCCTGGCCATGTTAGCATCCTCTGATCTGGGTCTCTCTCTCTTTACCTTCCCCACTCTGTTGAGAATCTTCTTGCTGAATGCTAGAGAGATAACCACCTCTGCTTGTTTCACACAGATGTTCTTTATTCACACTTTCCAAGACCTTGAATCAGCTGTCATTCTGGCAATGGCCTTAGACCGATACGTGGCCATTTCTCACCCACTTCACTATCACTCCATTCTCACAGACACTGTGATTGCCAAGATAGGATTGGCTATTGTTGTACGAACCTTAACTGTGCAGGTGCCTCTCCCTATCCTCTTGAGGAGGCTGTCCTTTTGTCATTCCAATGTACTATCTCATTCCTACTGTTTGCATCCTGACATCATAAAGCTCTCCTGCTCCAGTACTAGTGTCAACAGTATCTTTGGACTCTTTGTGGTGCTCTCCACCATGGGGCTTGACTTTCTCCTCATCCTCCTCTCATATGTGTTGATTCTGAAAACAGTACTGTGTATGGCTTCCCACAGTGGCCGCCTCAAGGCTCTCAACACCTGCATCTCTCATCTGTGTGCTGTGGTTCTCTTCTTCACACCCATGATCTGCCTATCCATGCTGCATCGTTTTGGTCCAAGGCTTCCTTCACATGTCTATGTGACTCTGGCCAACATGCATTTTCTAATTCCTCCTGTGATGAACCCCATCGTCTATGTGGTGAAAACCAAGCAGATCCGTGACAAAATTCAGAAACTCTTCATTAAAAAAGCAACAAAGATAGCTCAGGCTGCATCTATAACATAAATTATGAAAAATTATGTAATATTAAGCATGATCAAAAGCAACCTCTCCTTTAAAATGTTAGATTTTTTTATTGAGCTTTATACAGATATGAAAACCAAGAACTATAAAGCCATATTAGTTCTTCAAATTCACAAACTTCTCTCAAATTTCATAAAATTTTATTATTTTCTTTTCATGCCCTGTTTTTCATCCCCTTGTTTAAATATTGCCATTCAGATGTTGTTTAAAGACAGCATGTAAATTCACCAAAAAGTCTTTTTATGAAATAATGTGCATTATTATGTGTATAACTTTTAAAATAGTTTTCAATTTTTATTAAATGCTGTATATGTGTGTGTAAGTACATGCACCAGTGTGTTGGTGTTTTTGAAGGCCACAAGTGATGTCAGATCTAGGATTCCTTGGAGTTGGAATTATGGATGGTTGTCTGCCAAGCCAAGTAATACAGGTACTGGGAATAGAACTTGGGTCTTCTATAAGAGCAATACATAACCTTAAATGCTGAGCCATCTCTCCAACATATGTTCTTGTAAGTTTGTATCATGAACAGGATATTCAATTTCTCTTTTGTCTTCTAGAGTATAAACCCTCCATCAATTTTCATACCATTTTCTCATTACTTAAATACAACTGCCTATTTATCTAATTGATATTTAGGATATTTAAATATAATAATAGCCTCGTCTTCAATGTGTTGCCTTTGTTATTTAACTGAGTTGTACAGTCTCATACAACAACATAGATTGAAGTAGTAATGTGAGAAGGAGGAAAGGACCTTCTCAATTGAATCAAATGAAATAAAGTTCAGATAACGAATTTCTGAAACTTTATTTATAACCAACACATTTCAAAAACAGCATAGAATCTGGGTGATACTGGAACAGATGCAGAGGACAGAAAATACGTGCTAAAGTGTTAATGAAGTCAAATATCTGACCATGCGATTCTTTTCCAAGGAAACACACACACACACACACACACACACACACACACACACACACACACAAAGTATGTGTAGTGTGTGTGTTTGTGCGTAATAATAAAATCCTCCAACCTATTTTAAATTCAGTTTTAAAACGTGTCTTAAATGTCCTTTGCAGCCATATTGATTAAAATTATTTGGCAGTTTTGTACTAAAATACAATTCATTAATATATCATGACAATGCCATGTTAATGTCCTCTCCTTAGATAACTCAAATTATACTGTAAAGGACAGGGATTTTTTTTGGCTTAATTCAGTGCAGTGTATTTCTACATTCATGCACTGCAGTCCTGCACAACTTCTTTATTGATTATGAAGTGGTGAGTACATTTCACTTTAATATTTGCATTTGAATGTGTGTGTGTGTGTGTTTGACTTTGAATACATCTACTATGATATTTTCATGCTTTGATTTTTTATACTTGCTGCTCTCAATTTATTTTTTTCTCCTTTAATTTTACCAACATCTATTATAGACTTTCTGTTTAGCATTCATGCAAGGGCCTCTCTTTATGCTGTGTATTTATCAAGCTTCAACCAGAGAAAATAGTCAATGCATTGTTTTGTATTAAAACAAAGACATAGGATTACATTCCAATATTCATTACAGTAAAAATAAAGTCCAGATAATCTCTTATGTGGTGTTACTTTGGGCATCAATATCATCAGTGTGGCAACTTTATGACTACCTTAATCACTGGCGCCACGATGCTTAGTATCTGTCATTAGCAGCAGCATCAACAGCTACTCTGTCTACTTCTTCCTAGTATCATCATGCACAAATGCCTTATTTTAAAGTTAAGTATCATAAAAATGTGTGAAATATCTTCTCTGAGAATATGAAAGAATATGATAGTCCAGATTTCTTATAGGCTTAATTTACAAATGAGGGTTCTTCCTGGTATTCCATGAGTCCTATCTAGTCACTAACCCTTAATTAAGTGCTAGAGTAGGTAAACTAAAAAACCATTTCCATCACATGATTCCTGAGTAACTGAAAATTTGAAGCAATATATTATTCTGACTGTTTCTGTATATTTTGGCCAATAAAGACATTGGTTCATCATGTGACAGAAAAAAATTAATTTTGCATCAGTTGCATATGTTTCCATAGAGTGGTGATTATTATTATCTATTTTACCCTTAATGCTTTCAAGAATCAAGGATATACTAGTAGTTTGAAAAGCTTATTTCCTTCATAGTAGCTTCTTTTTTTCCTTCCACCTGCCTTATTTCCATTGCTGGTATTTAATATTCATTTTTCTTCCTCTTTTTATTTTTTTAATTTATTTTTTTTTTTGTTGAGACAAAGTCTCACTATTTATCCTGTCCTGACTTCAGAATTACATTCTCCATCATCAGCCTTTTGCTTATTAGTGCTGATGTTATAAAGCATGTACCATCAGGTTGGATTTATAGTTGGCTTTCTTGCTGTTTTTCAAGCAAGGATAACAAGAAAAAATATTAATTAAACATGTATCTATAAACTGAGATTGAATATAATTATAAAACCATGACTATACCTTATCAAAACTACTAAGAGTATAGGATTATTTACTATAAATGAGATGTTTCTATTATCTTCTTACTAAGAATACATGAGCCAGAAGAAAGGAAGGAATGCTGTAAAAAGCTGTCTTCTTGAAATGACATATCTGTCACATCTATGAACTCAGAAGAAGCCATGATGTGTTTGTATTGTACAGGATTGGATACATCCATATCTAATTATTGATGATACTGGATCATAAAATATCAACCCTCCAAGAATATCTATATAGAATCAATGATTGTTGAACCAAAGGGAGTCACATTCTCAAGAGAGTAGTTAATGTTAAGTTGTTCTCACTCAAGTAATTACCTCCCCCTGTCCCATGTGTACTCTTTCCAACAACCCTGATTAAATTCAATGGTCCACAAATCAGTATGCAAAATAAATAAAGGGAAGTAAGAGGGGGACTTACTGGGGAAAGTGGTGTGATACAAGATGGGAGTATTTAAAAGAGATGGGGAAAATATTACCAATGTAAGTTACATCCTTCAAATTATAAAATATAAATTAACAATTTTAAAATATTTTATGTTTGAATATCTTTTCTAGTCATAAGCAACATATTCTTCTATAGTGCAAATCTGAGATTTGAAATGCGTAGCCCCTCCAATATTCTATAATTCTATAATGAGCATCATTGTTTCATTTCTTCACATGTAATTATGAGCACATACTTCTTCACGAAGAACTCTATCTGTGCCTTACATTTATGGCTTTATACTATATAAGAGACATTGGAATCAGTTCAAATGTTTTCTTTCTCTTATTTCTGTGCCTTTTAAGGACAATAGAATACCTATAGTGAAATGATAACAAATTAATTATCTCTAGTCAATTTGTCTTCCAATACTGATGATACATCACTGACTGTATCAGTATTTCTCCTTAATCCCCAGATGTGTCTCAAATATTTGTAACTATCCCCTAGACACATATAATTCATTTTATTCTCCTTCCTAATTGTTTAGAACTCATTTTCACACTGAATACTTCTGTTAACCATCAAAAGGAAAATTGAATCATCTAGAGTCAAAGAAGATCAAATCTGTTTCAGTTTAAATTAATCATTTAGAGATCATATGGGATTTTTCCAATGTTGCACCCCAACAGGTTTGTTTTCACACACACATACATGCACACATGCACACATAAACATATATGTACATATATGTTTATAATTAGCATAATTGTAAGTATATTTTAATAAAACATAATTACATCATTTTTATCGTACTATTCCTCCCTCCAAATTCTTTAATGCACCTCCTGACTTACTTCTCTCAAAATCTTGGCCTCTTTTACTTTAGTTGTCATTGTTATACACACACAACCTAAATATATAAATACAACCTGCTTAGTCCTTCCAGTGCTGTTTGCTGAAGGCTGACCACTTGATATTGGATAACCAATTGGAAGGCTCTTCAACTAAGACTAATTTTTTCATTAATTAATTTATTTATTCACTTTATATTTCAATTGTTGGCCCCCTGCAACTGCCTCCTCACTCAGTCTCTCTCCCAAACCCCTTACCTTTCTCCTATGAGAGAGGGAAGAGCCCCCTGGGTATCACCACACCCTAGCACATCAAGTCTCTTCAGGGCTAGGCACATCCTTTCCCACTGAGGCCATTTTTACTACTCTTGGGATTCAATTTCTTAGTTGCCTGTAGTTCTTTGCCTGTAAGATTTCCCATTTCCATATTAGCATGACTATTTGCACATAAAATATGATTAAATAATAGACACCTATATGCAGTCTACCTTTGTGTGTGTGTGTATGTGTGCGTGTGTGTGTGTGTATGTATGTGTGTGTATTTGTGTGTATTTGTGTACTCTGATCAGAATTTTTAAAGTTAATAGTTCAGAGTATTTTCACCTATCTGAATTATAAATGTCATGCTAAATATCCACATACAACTGCACATGTTATAATATTTATTGACTATCTGACATCCCTTACCTTGAGTGTTTTTATGTGTATATAATTAGTATATTTCCACCACTACATTAAAAATAATCCAAGGTCAGAAGTTATTTGCAGTTTAAACATGCCCAGTGAAAACATTTCTAATATATTTCTAATGTAGATATAAAATTTTCTTTAAAATGACATGAGATATTTCTAGGAACAGAGTTACAGCAATAAACCTATTTTATAAGTTGTTGCTTATCACTGCAGCCTTTTACAAAACTTTATGATATTTACTGAGCAACGATACCTTCATCTGTACCAGGGTACCATCTCAGAACTAACCATATCAGTACCACATGGAAAGGAACATTAAAATAGCTGTGTACTTATGTTTTCAAGTGTGGGGTTTGTAATGTTGATCATGTAACAGATGGTATACGTTTGTAGCTAGCTTCTGTAAGGAGCACTCTATATACAGAACTGTCTTTAATGTTTCTCTGAGGTTCATAGCCCTGGTCACTAATGGAAGAGAGAAACCTGGTTATGTTTTGCCTATGCTTTTTTGCTTCTGACAAGTATACCCTTTGTTGTGTATTACGGCTTATCCATGAGTATATTTTCACATTGCATACTATGGCTACTTATAAAGAACCAATGAATTATTGCACATAATCTCATATCACCTGTGACTTATTTCTAATATTGCTTCTGTTTCAACTGCATAGTAGCCCTATACCTACTATACCATTTTTCATTTTACATTTCCCTTTTCCTTACTTAACAGAAACACTCCAGGTTCATTCTATATGTGTCTCTTGAATCAGTTTGATCTACCTTAACCTTTAAAATGTTTCCCCAGAAAATGAGAACACATTTTGAAAATGTAAAAGGAAGAAAAGTGAGAAGATTAATAAAAAAATAGGCTTTATGTTCTTTGGGAATATATTTATACTAGACATAACTTACTAACATCTTTAAGCATCAACATAGTGCTAAAGATATTCTTCTCTAGCTCCAAAATGCCTTTAACTTAAGACATTTTTCTTGAACAGAAGAAAGAAAATGCTTTGTTTGGAGAGGTAATTTGCCTGTCTGGAGTTCCTAATATTAAGCAAGATATTGCTAGAGCCAACATAGTTAGGTCTATAGAATTATTTTCTTAGGACTAGCATGGTTTTGAAGTGTGATTAGAAGAAAAAATTGGAGCTAGAATCAGTTGCAAGTTCTTAGTATTATTCTGGAAAGTTTACAAAGACTCATTAACAGTTGTAAATGCACTCACAGCCTGTATCATGGGAAATAGCTGGGGGCCTCGTGAGAGAGCCTGGGTCAGAGCTTTATAAGCCTGCTCCGGGCACATTGCACTTAAGGCTGGTAGCCTCTTGAGGCTCTACAGAGCTTGTGGCTCTGCCCTGGAGTCTGGTGAGTGATGGAAATACTTGAATCCAGGGCAGATCAAATCACGTCATGTAGTATGTAGGATGGAAGGCAGAAGCTATTTCATGACAGATAACTCTTTATGAGAATCTATGAGGCTTAAAGAACACTTGTTGAAGGTACTCAGTTCTCCTGATTGATGAATATGGTAGTGTTTTAGATAACAATCTCTGACTTCTATTTTCCCACCTGTCTATCATTCAACTCTTTCCTTTAGAGTTTACATTCAAATAGAAATCAAGTTGTACTTATATGCTGCATTCTGGAATTGCTAAGAAATTGATTCCACAGAATAAAGATAGGAAGAAAGGAATAGGAAGGAAAACAAGAAATATGCCTTCCAATTTTCATATGATTTAGTAATAAAGACGACTCAAATGACCACCAAAAGGCCTTCGAGATAAAGATTTAAAGATCTCATATGCAACAGATGAAAGGACAGCATTTTCACTATAAGATTCATTTAGGAAAATACAATAGTTCTTCATATCCTCTCTAATGATCTTGTGTAACTTCAGTTTCTAAAATGCTTTAGCACAACAAACATCAACTCTTGGGATGCAAGCAAAGTAAAATTCAAGCTTCAGAAAATTGGCTACCATATAACAAGTAAGATGCTTAAAAGGTACAACTAAATCTTTTTTAACTATCAGACACTGTCCAATAAAGGTCCATCTCTCAGAGTTCATGCATATGAAAACAATGATAGAAAGGTATTTTAATCAAAATTTATCTAATATGATTTTTTCTTGATCTCTGCTCTTTATGTGCTCACATTACCACTAAAACATAACTAATTTCAGCATTCTATAATGTGTAATGTTCCCCATGTATAGATCGTAGGCATTAACTACAATATACACATTCCTTTAAAACCTGGAAATATAAAAATGATGACTCAATGTAGTAGCTAAAAAATCAAGTAAAAATGACTTCACAATTGATATCAGGACACCAAAATATTGGTTAATTGTTTAGAAACTTTTTTCTAATAAGTACAAAAGCCTTTACAGGAAGATAGAATTCTTTAACTACTTAAACATCACAATTTAGTTAATTCCTTCTAAAGTATTTAGTGTTACTTTTGTGATAAAGGATGCTACAAATTCAGTTTATCCAACACAGGATCATTGACCATGAAAGATAAAACAACTTCTCCTCCTCCTCCTCCTCCTCCTCCTCCTCCTCCTCCTCCTCTTCCTCCTTCTCCTTATTTTTCTTATTCCTTTATGCAGATGTCAAGTAGAGATTATAACCAATCATTGTTCAGTTTGTGGTTAATACGTCATGCTAAAAGTACATATTAAAGAAGTAATTTCTTCAGCTTCTCATATGCAATAGTGATAACTACTATGAAAAGATAGGATAGACAAACATAGACTTCCTATTTGTAAACTATCTACTGAGTCTTTACATGATCACTATGGCTAGGTCTTCTAGGAACGGCTGTCTCTTAAAACCTGGAATATATAATTCATAAAGGTCAGTCCTATTATTATCTTGACAACTTTACTGTGTCCAATAGGTGGCATTACATAAACTCTTATTGCCCTGTAGAATCAACCTGTATCTGGATCTAGTGGACATAGTCTAATGTCGAAAAACTTCCCATTAATTATTTTTACTGCAGTTATCCATTGTTCTTTTTCTAATTTTTCATCGTAGGGAATTGTCTGATACTTCATCCCTTTGTATTTGTCTGTCTAATGTCTTATAATACTTTGGGATGCTTCTTCCCTATAGGTAGATGGAAGCAGGAATGTGCAGTATGATCAGGTCCTCATACAGCTCAACGTCTGTCCTTGGGTCGACTCATGAATGTGGGTAGAATCTGTATTCTGTACCTAAGTGCTTGGGTTTCATGGCATTGACTTGTCTCTATTAATATAGACTAGAAGGATGAAAATAAAACACAGACTAGGAGTTCATCTATTGCCACCCTGACCCATATCTGTAGTCCTATTTTATGAGACTGTGTGTTGGGGACTAGATCCAGCTGAGGACAAAGCTCAAGTAAGATGGATACAGCAGGCAACGCAAAGAGGATTCCTCTGGACAGCATTTTTCAGCATTTCTGAGCCTATGAGAGTATATGGTCTGTATCTGTGTTTGAAAGACAGATCACAGACTGAAGCTGCTTCTCAGAGCAACAAAATTTATTTATATTCCTCACACAGCAGTGATTACACCATTTCATATTTGCATTTCAAAAATTTCTAATACATACTTATTCAAGGAAAATAAATCAAAACATTTTTAGTAGTTATAGCCTCATGTTCAATGGTCATATATCCTGTGCCAGCTTAGACCAAGTTTAAATAAGTGGGGTAAGAGAGGCTTTAATCTCTGAGTCATAGTGTTATGGTTACAGGTGTCAGACAGTTGGAAGTCTGAGGAAAAAGATCTTTTATATTCAATTTTAATAAGCAAACAAAAACTACCAAGGTGACCTCCTTTAAGCTTTTTATTTCTTATTTTTATTTCTAATACTTGTATTTGTATAGCCATACACTCTTTATACTCATTGCATCATTGTGTAAGAAGAATGTGTTCTAGAGCCTACAAAGCTCCTTTATACAATTTGTTTTACTAGCAATAGGTTTTCTTCAGGTATTTTACAGTCCCATGGGGACCCTATTTACCCAGCTTTTCCATGAAGCTAAAAATCTGTGAAAGCCATGTCCCTTTATTATTTTTTTATCAAATTCCAGTCTCTACAAAAATCACTATCATTATTATATTGATATTTTCCTAAAGGATGAACTAAGATTTATAATGAAGGTAATGAGGGTTTTTTGTTTTGTTTTGTTTTCCTTTTGGAAGGTACCAGAACTTACATGCAGGGCTGACATTTGCTTGAACTATTGGAGAGATTTTACTGAAAGCTTCCTGTCCTTTTTTTTTTTTTAATCTGACTTAATTTCCATAGTACCTAGAGTTGTATTCACTTTCCTTAATTCTTAATTTTCTAAACTCTCCTGCAATTTATTTCTTTCTATAAATATAATCAGACTGGTCTATTTGTGGAAGTCTACACAAACAGTCTTGATTTGTCCCAAATTTTGATGTCAAGGTAAGGACATCCTGTTTAATGGCTTCATTAATAAAAACTTTGTTTTAACCTAAGTATTGTTTCCCATTCCATTTTTCTCTTCCATAACATCTATTAAAAAGTCAAAAGCAAGGTAAATAAGGAACACCAGAAAAAGTTGGAGACAATTACATCCAGAGAAAGTTGCTAGGCACCTCTCTACTGAGTGCAAGAACTTTGTCAGGCAGTCTCATCAGCATGTCACTGAATTGCTCCACCAACTGGGATTGCTAACAAGTCATCTTTGCCACTTTGATAACGTTTCAAGAAAATATTAGCCAAGTAAGTTTAATTGGATGTTAAAATCCACTCGGGGCTGACAAATTTTAAAGAACCTCAATTTTAATGGGTGCAATGTCAAATTTCCCATATTTGTGAAATTTTCATTGTATTGGCAAACAATTTTGAAGGAAAGAGGATGTGATTTCCTATACTCTTGGAAGCACTCTGTTGTTGTGCAGTATAGATAGACATTATCAGAGGCAGACCAAGGAAAACATTCTCTTTGTTCACATCTCTTTTTTACACTCAGCATTCAGAGGTTTCTCAGTACGTTTTAGGTGGTTTTTAGTAGCTAACTCTCCTGAGCCCCTCCAAAAGTGTAGCCATATCAAACTCGCCTTATTTATTAAGTGTTTTTGCACTCAAATAGGTTAGCTACAGCTTGGATCATTTTTATGAGAAAATGTTATTTTGCTTCTCCTTCATCTGTCCTATTTTTGTTACCAAACATATTTATTGCTTATTTTACATGCCACTTTAAAATGAGCCAACATTGTGTAACCTTCATAGAAATGCAACTCTAGGATTCCCTGAGGTCAACAGTTAACATGTGGATGGATGATAATAGATGCCTTTTCCTGCAATGCATCACTAAGATGTACTGATAGTCAAGAAGTAGAATATCATAACAATTCCCCTACTAGTCCAAGATGTTGCCTAATGTACTTCTCAAGAGCAGTTAAAGGTTTCTATTTTTAAGAAATACTGCTTAAGATGTTCAGAAGAGAAAACACCATTTAATGTACAATTTTGATATTTAATTAAGGTTTCTCTGGAACTCCACATCCTCAGATTTGGTTTATTCTTATTTTGGTAAGTCTTTTTTGACAGTACTTGCTACTATTTTGAGTCATCTAAACTGAAGAAATTAGTGAAGATTAATGCTTAATTCATTTAATCTGTCCAAAGTCAGTGTCCTCTTGGTCTTGTTTATGCATATGATCCGTATTGACCAGTAAGTCTTTAGTTCTTCAACAGTAGGAGCTATATATTACCTGCTGTTATTACCAATATTTATGATAGAGAAGAAGCTTGGATTTTTGATTCCACCAAAATATTTTCCCAAACATGAATATTGTCTAGTTTTTTAATCTGTGTTTCATATATTTATACCAACTTTCCCAAATTTCAGTGAATACCATGCATAAAGACTGAGAAACTCTTCAGATCAAGTGAATGAGCACAGAACTCAAACTTTTTCTAATATCTTTTCCACATTTTTTTTGTTTATGATACCTTAGTTTAGCACAAAAGTTGTATCTTATAGTATAGTTTAATATAGTTATCTATGATTTGTACTTTAATTCCTACATACACATTCAGTAAGTTATCCATACCTTGATTCCATTAGAAATGTGCTTGTATTCTGCTATGAGAAATAATATATCCCATGTGTTTGAGCTTTATGTTCTAAATACACAGTTGATCTTAAATTTTAAATGTTGAAAACCTTCGAGGTGAGAAGGGAGCTTTAGTCATCTTAATCACCCAAATGTGCTGTTTAAAATAAAGCTATTGTTAAAAAGTGAGTCTGTACTGTTTTAGAGTAGAAACCGTTTGGAGGGTGGGCTTTAGCAGTGTGAGTAAACACCACATCCTATTCTGTAGCCAGAGTAGCAATGCCACATGAGATATCATGTAAGAAGTGCTATGAATGAGCAGGTTTTGTTTTAACTTCCATTACAGTTTTCTGAGGCAATCCCTTTCCAGTGTTATGGCTACTTCTAAACATAGTAATGCCAGCAGCTTCTTTTTCATATTGATGGATCTTCCAGGACTGGAGACTTCTCATTGCTGGACAGCAATTCCCATCTGCTTAATTTACCTTCTTTCTGTGCTGGGCAATGTAACCATAATGCATATTGTCAAGTCTGTGCCCAGCCTTCACACACCTATGTACCTGTTTCTTTCCATGCTGTCAATGGCTGACCTGGGCCTCTCAGCTTCTACACTGCCTTCAATGGTAGCTGTTTTTCTACTAGGCCAGCGAATGATAGGAGCTGCAGCCTGTTTTATGCAACTCTTCTTCATCCACACGTTTTCAGTCATCGAGTCAGCCGTTCTCTTGGCCATGGCTTTTGACCGCTGTGTGGCCATCAGAGAGCCTTTGCGCTATGCTACCATTCTCACAACAAGACGTATCGGGGCCATTGGACTGGCTGTGGTGATCCGCAGTGCTGCCCTTCATCTGCCTTTGCCTGCACTCCTGGCAAGGTTGACGTTCCAGCCAGTCAGTGCTCTATCTCATTCGTACTGTGTTCATCCCGATGTCCTGAGACTATCCTGTTCCAGCACACTTGTCAACAGTGGCTTTGGGCTCTTTGTCATGCTCTCTACATTGGGGGTGGATGCTGTGCTAATTCTTCTCTCCTATGTGCTTATTTTGAAGACGGTCCTGAGCATTGCTTCTAATGCTGAACGGCTGAAAGCCTTCAACACTTGTATTTCCCACATTTGTGCTGTTCTTCTATTTTATACCCCACTGGTGAGTCTATCTATGATCCACCGCTTTGGGAAAAAGAAACTACCAGCTCAGGTATACATGCTTCTCTCTTATCTTCATTTCCTTATGCCCCCAATGCTCAACCCAATTGTCTACAGTGTCAAAACCAAAGAGATTCGAGTTCGCATTCTAAAGATGCTCCATCCCAAGAAATACTGAAATATTATTGAACAGTTCCTCAGTCCTAGGTAAAGACTGTCTGATTGAGGACATTCCAACAGAATGTAGCAAAGTGTTACCTTCACTGGATCATCAGCCAACACATTACTTAGACTCATCAACAAGAATATAGAGTGGATTCCTCTATTCATCTAACCCATAACTGATCCATGGGAAAAATTGTAATTCTTAATATTCAAAAGTCAGTTTCGTCTTTGAAAACATTATCACAGGATAAGTTCTTGCATCTCAAGAGCATACACTGTCATGTAAAAGTGCACAGAGTATAAGAATGGGTGTTTGCAACATCTAATGTCTGTTTCTGATAAACACTGTGCAGTTCTGAAAACAAGCTCAGGCGGGTCTTATTTAGTTGTCCTTTCAGAAATAATGGCAAACTCAGTATATCATACCTTTGATTTATGTAATAGCTATAAATTGGAAATTATCTCTGAAATTTCAATATTTCAATATTGAATATTTCAATATTCTCTATCTTTCTCAATTGAACTAACCCCCATACTCTTCAGTGTATACATGGAAAATCCATGTTTTCTAGAATCACTATAGCTATTGACTTGCTAACTCAAGGTACAACTCACATTTCCCTTACTCCTTTAGGAACAATGTTAGGAAGTAAGTAGATAACATAGAAGGGTGTTTTATGAGAAATGGCTCATAAATATATCATAGCCACTGAAATTGACTTATCAATGTGTCATGGTCCCTTGCCACAGTGATTTAACTAACTTCCCTGATGGAATTGCTTTAGTGATAAAACAAATAGCAATAGGTCAGGTAGGGAATTCACTTAAGTGCTAATGCTACAAGTCAGATCATACTGCAAATTCATTTGAAATGCTATAATAGGAAAATGGGAAGCAATACAATGCCAAAATACAAATTGCAAACTATATATTTACTATGAATAAGCATTTTGAAGTACATTAAGCTACCTTTTGATTAAAGTATAAAACAAAATAGAATACAACTTTCTAGGCATGAAACACTTAAAGAACTGGAGAATGACACTGTGTAAAAAAATACTTTTTCAATATGTCTTAAGTCCTTGGAGCAGAAAGGAGAATTGTACACTGAGAATGCATAGCAGAGTAAGCCCATTTGATCACTGTGATTTTGAGCCATTCTGTATAAACCAAAAGCCTTACTTGAAGACTATTATGATGAAACATGTATAGGAAATTGGGTATTCCTGATGACGATCATATCTCTCTATCTCAGTTTGTGTATTCTAGACACAAAACACTTGTTAAGTGCTCCGGGAACATCTTGCAGTTGTTGGCAGCATGCTTCACAATAACTATTCTTCAATCTGTTTGCAGCACCCACTGTTCCTTCTCCCTTGGCAATACTGTCTCTTTTCCTTTCTGACATAGGTACAGATCTAGTATAATTTCACTGGGAATACTTATGATTACCTGCCTGCCACACTTTCCTATTGTCCAAGCAACCCTCTTCACATTCTCATACCCCATGCACGTCTACTTCACTAAATTTTATGTTAACTTTAATAACATTACCAAAATGACATTGGCATGAGATAAATGACTCAGATTTATATGCCATGTGCTCTGTGGTAAATTTTTCAAAGGTATAAAACTTTTGGAGCCATAATCCCAATCATGATAAATCATATATCTGCTAACTGTACAAGTCCCAGATGATCACTTATGCTTCTCCTTCATCTTTCCCACAGGCAACTCAAATACATTAGTTTGTATTAGTTTCTTCTACAGTTGAAAACGTATGAATCAATAAACTAGATTTATTTAGTTTTGTTTTAATCTGTTTTCCTTCACTAAGTAGGACCATATTAAGATTCAGTCATGTGGTTTGTCCATTATTTACTTTTATTTTGAACAATATTATTAAAGTTACCTTTGCATAGATATATATTTACATTTTGTGTTATTTTTCTACCCTTATAATACTTCCTTAATGATAAAAAATGTTTAATTGTTTGAATTATAAGTGGCAAATTTCCCTTTTATTCATGTAGCTTTAAAAATATTTATTACTTCTTATTTGAAATTTCTTTCTCTAGCAATAAAAGTCCTAGGTCCTACTTTTTACCACTTACTTTGTCATCAAGCCATTACTCTATAGTTTTAAAATTACTAATGTTAATTATTACTAGAGATAAATTTACCAATTCAAGTATAATGTGCAATTATTTTCATTCTTCAGCTTGTGGTTCTCAAATTTAATGTTGCAAATTTGCATAGGTTGGTGTCTATTGATGAGGTAATATACAATTTCATTGCTAGTTTAAAATTTTTCAACTTTAGGTGTTACTATGCATAGCACTAGCATCCAGATACTCTGAGACATTAACAAAGATACATTAATATTTAAATAAACAGATTTATTAATATAAATTAATTTCACAAAGGTCTGAATCCCAATGTGTCTTGTTGTTGCAGGAGGTTTAGAGACTCCACTGAATTTGTTCCAGACTCCTTTTCCCACTGACATTCTCTGCTGACCATTGTTGCCTCTTTGCTATGAATTTTCAGGCTAGAACTTGGTAAAGATCTCAAATTCGATCTCACAGACTTACACAATTTTTGAGAACCCCTTCTTCTGCAGTTTCTTACCATGCAGTAGTTGCTCCATTTCAGATTCTCTGAAATCAGAACTCTATTCTTTTGTTCATGTACATTGCTGCTTTCAAAAAAACCACATTTCCATTTCATATTTAAAATACATTGTTATATGTATACACATGTCCATACCCACTTACCTTCCAACTTTGTGTCTTTTAAAAATTTGTTTAATTTTAATATTTTTATTATTAAAATTTAATACCATATATTTTGATCATATTTTCCACTTTCCTACTCCTTCCAGTTCCTCTCCACTTGTCTACTTAAGTATTTACTTAATTTTATATTGTATGTACACTTTGAGTGTATGCATGTATGTATAACTAACATGTACAGACCTCAAAGGCAGCAGATTCCCAAATACTGCCATTCTGAAGAGTTGTAAGCTGCCATGTGAGTACTGGGAAGTGAAGACACCTGCCTTAACTTCTTAGCCACTGAGACGTTCTTTAACCCCTATTATATTTGAATTTTTAACTGGCTGGATCTTGTGAGAAGCTTGTTCAGTTCACCATAGCTGCAATTGTGTTTATTAACCCAATAGTGAAAGTGACTTAAGCCTTTGTATATATAACTATACATATTTAGAAGGCACTATGACAGCATGATTATTTAGAAATACAGTAGCAGTACATTTATCCCTTGAGCTTAGAGTATCACTACTCATGGGTGTTGAGCATGTTTGCAGACCAACGTATGAATTCCTGTGGTGTAGTCTTCAAACCAAGTCAAAAGAGCCATTAATTACCCCATGATAAGTCTTCATAACATTGCACTAGTAAGTGTTATAAATTTCTGGTTTTATGTACATAATAGACTTGCCAAATAAGTAAGCCAGTGACTAAGACTGAGACTTCTGATTTTTCTTATATTTATATTGTGAAACATATTATTTCACCAAGTTTTATGAGGGAGTAACACCATTAATTATCTTCCTTTTGTGTTTAGTACTCTGATTAATTTCCTACTTTCTGTATAACTTTAGAGCTATATTTGCAAATTTATAAAGTTCACTTTATGAAAGCTTTATAGTTTGTTGCTTAGATTTAATGATAATAATTGATTAACTGTTTAATGAGTCATTAAAAAACTAGAAGGTGATTTTTATGTATAATTATATTATTTATTTTGTTATTTTAGTAAATAGTTGAATCATAGCTGTTGATTTAGTACTGACAAGTGTTCTGACTCTTTAAATAGAATATTTAATCCCCAATACAATCCTTTGTTTTAGTGTCTTTCACTATTCTGTGAATTCATTGGAATGACTTAGAGACTAAAATAAAATATTCAAAATTGAAAATTGTGTTATTTAAAAAATGGAAACAATAGAGATAATTTTTAATTCATATCTTGAAAGTAACGAAATAGGTACTCTCAAGCATACTAGGTATATTTTAGCTACTCTTTAAGGGGTCTCCAACAGCATCAAATTCAGATTGTTGAAGAACTACAGGACTTACAATCTCAACAGGGACTCTTTAGCACTTGTGAAACGTGATTTCAAAAGTATGGTTACATCATTGACTGCCACCAAACCTCATGGTACCTGCTGTGTTCATCAAGAGACACCCTGGGTATTGGCTAATATGTTGCAAAATTATTCTTCACTGAACACTCCCTGCCACTGAACTGCAGAGGAGGAGGAGGAGAAGACACGTTCTTTGTCCTTGTTTACCTTTGGGTGAGTAAATAATGTGGATTTTTAAAACCAAAGGACTAAATTCATCTTCAGAGATTGATAACAGTGTTAAAACATTTGAACTACAAAAATGAAGAAAAACCATTGACTATTTAAAATAAAGAAGGGGATTTTATTGCTTTAGATATCATGAAGCAGATGAGTGGCTTTCTGAATAAATTTTTCAAATATTCTATTTTAGATAGACAAATTAAATGTAAAATATATAATATATAGATAGATGACAGATAGATAGATAGATAGATAGATAGATAGATAGATAGATAGATAGAT
>NW_021604844.1:154695-175593 GCF_004785775.1 Grammomys surdaster
GATAGATAGATAGATAGATAGATAGATAGATAGATAGATAGATAGATGATAACTCACCAACAATAATTCCTTGCTTTAAATGAATCATAGCACAAGGTGCTAATATTTAGAAGTCTTACTATATTTGCCTCCACATATCTGAACTATAACTGGGAAGACTTTTAGGAAGAGAATATTGATGTGAAGTTGCTGATTTCTGAAAAAGTTTAACTTATTTTTCTTGTTTAAAGATGGAATGTAAAAGAAATATGGCCTTAGTAAGTAAAGCTACACTGCTCCTGTTGACTGCAGTTCTTTCTATAGCTGTGAATGGTCATCTTTGGAAAGCACCTTGAATCTTTTAAAAGGAGAAATAAGAGAAATGAAGAAAAATATTAAAAATCATTAACTACTTTCTAAACAATTTAGGGTGCTATGAAATTCTTTCTCTCTCTCTCTCTCTCTCTCTCTCTCTCTCTCTCTCTCTCTCTCTCTGTGTGTGTGTGTGTATGTGTGTGTGTATGTGTGTATTAATTTCATAAGAAGTAATGCAATTCACCAATTTCATTTTGTGTCAAGATTAAACCTATATGCTACAAAATATGTTAAGCTACATATCCATATCTAATATATAAAAAAAATACTTTTAGACATAAAATCTTTATTTCTTTAATTTTCTTATTATAGTATGGAAGACAGAAGATTTATTCTCATTGGAAAGACACCAAGGTTGGAAATTCCAACATGGCTTTTTTTTTTTTTACTTTGTTATCCTTATACTACCTCAGCTAAATGAAATTCTATTAGTCAGCCTAAATCATAACCTCTCCAAGGGAGGAATCCCAACTCCATAGTATTTTCTTGACATTTTAAGAGAAATCTCTCATGCATAAGTGTTATTTTTATTCAATTTCTATTTCTCCTATTGTCTTTGTGTTGAAGCCACCACCAGAAACAGCCCAAATTGTCAACAATGTTCCAATTTGCTTCTAATTAAATCCCCACGCTCAAAAAAGTATGTGCAAATAACTAAACAACAAGGAAACTTGAGCATATACAATCACAAACTATCTTCTAGTCAGTATCTGTGTTTAATTTACACAGAAATACAAAAATAGTCAAGTCTAGCCTGTTTTCACATGTCCTTTCTTTACAAAAGATAATAGAAACAAATTCTGAAAATACTACAAGAACATTTGTAGTCTTTTGCTTTGTAACTGTGATTTATATATGAAAGGAGACCCATTAAGCTTATAAAACTATTTCTTTCTGATTGAAATAAATACTGCAGGCTGAGTATATGAATTATTCCAACACAGAAAATTTTAGATGCCCAGATCATTCCAGCCAATGTCCTTAAACTTTTCTATGACTTCTTTCACATTTTTGTCAACTTCCAACAGGCTTAACCATTAGCAGACATATAGATTACCTTATGGAAAAGTTGGTCTTTTTACAAGTAAATGACAGGAAAATTCTTGACATAATTATTTAGACATTATTTTGGTGTTTAACTACTAATATTAAAGGCATCTGAATTTGTGTAAATATGCTTGCTGGAACCAATTTCAGCACTTTCTTGGAAGGATCAAACTTTCTGTGTAACGAAGTGTCCCAATTCTTTTTCACATCTATTTCAGTGGGACTTTTGACAGTTGTAATCTCTTCTCTACACTGCAGTTGTATACCTAACAGTGGCAGCAGTTCAGACTTTGGAATGCCACACAGTCATCTCAAGGCACTGTTGAGACACCAAGGGTAAGGCTTCAAACAGGAAACACTGACTCAATATTGATTAACAGAGACCTAAAATGCTGCATGACTTACAGGTTATCATTTATACTAAAGCTACCAGTCCTACATCACCATTTCTAGAACAAAGACATACAGGTTAAGTACAGTAGGGAGCTGGTTCTTATTTTCTGAGTGACATGAAGTACTCTTAAGGGTAGGAGTTGACTTTGGTGGTCTGCGTCTTCTCATCATTGAATGTTTCCTCTTATTTCTCAAATTCTCAGCCTAGTACAGTGATTCTTAACCTGTGGGGGTCAAATGACCATTTCACAAGGGTTGCTTATCAGATACCTTACATACCAGATATTTACATTATAATTCATAGCAATATAAAAATTACAGTTATGAAGTAGTAACAAAATAATTTATGGTTGGGGTTCACCACAACATGAGGAACTACATTAAATGGTCACAGCATCAGGAAGGTTGAGAGCCACTGATCTAGTCTACTTTCCTCTCTTTCCCCTTTCTTATATTTTCTCCACATATTGGAAATAATATTGATTATACTTCTTTTTTCCCCTTAGTATTGGAACATGCTATAGTTCTAACCCCTACATCTAAAATAGTACTTAATAAGTTTCACTATTGCATAAAGTCCGAAGTATCTATGAGGGGCAAGAAGATAATGAAAGAAAAACAGCAAAAACAAAAACTACAAACAAAGATGAATTTATAAGAATTTTATTGCACACAAAATAATATACATATAATTAAAAAATAAAAATTAAATCTTTGAAAATAATAGTTTTGTGACTATTTTCAGGATCATTAGAATTTGGTTTTTGTCTTTAGCTACTGAATACAATATTTGTAATTCAAACTATGAGTTCACTCGGAATTATTTCTAGTCTTGGATCCTTTTATAGACCAGGAGACAAAACTATAGACTTGAATTATTTTTTTTAATTGAAAAGAAATTCTTCTCTCATATAATATATCCTGACCATACAATATTCCCCTCCTCTCTAGACTTCTCACTTCACCTTTTTCTCCCTCAAATCCATTCCCTCTGTTTCCTCTTCAAAAAAGAACAGACTTCCAAGAGCCAAACAGGACAAAACAAGATATAATAAGTCAGGGCAAAAGCCCTCATATAGAGGCTAGAAAAGGAAACCCAATTAGAGAAAATGAGTCCCAAGGGTTAACAAGAGTTAGTAATGCACCCACTCCCATGGTTAGGCATCCCACAAAAACCTCAAGCTAACAGCCATAACATATATGCAGAGGACTTGGTATATACCAATGCAGGCCCTAAGCTTGCCAATTCAGACTCTGTAAGCCTGTGTGAGCTATGGCATGTTCTCTTGGTATCCTCAATCCATACTAACTTCTACAATCTTTCTCTCCTTCTTCTGTGGGGTTCCTGATCTCCTAGGTGAGGGACTCAATAGAGACCTCCAACTTAAACTCTCTTCACATAATGCCTGTCTGTGGGTCTCTGCACCTGATCCTGTCTACTGCTAGAGGAAGTCTTTTTGCTGAAGTTTAAAGAAGGCACCAATCTATGACTATAGGAGATGATCATTAGGAATCATTTCATTGATTTTTTTTTGCCAGTCATGTTTGGTTCTACCCTAAATCTCTGGACTATCCATTTTCTGGTTCCTGGTTATCCAGGCAGTGTTGGGCATGGGTTTTCTCTTGTGGCTGGCCCTCAGCTTAAACTAAACACTGGTTGGCCACTCCTATAAGTTCTGTCCCTCCATGGCCCAAGCACATCTTCAAGGCAGGGCAGATCATAGGTGGCAGGTTTTGCAGCTGGATTGGTGTCCAGGTCTCTCCTTCTGTAGCCTGAAGAGTACTTTCTTAAGCTAAAGAAGATAAGGCTAGAAGATAAGGGTGAAGGCTCCAAGCAGGTACCAGTTCAACCTGTCAACCAGTTCAATAAGCTGAGTGGAACATGTCCTCTGTAATGGGCTCCACTGTTAATTTTCAGAGAGTGGCCTTCTGTCCTAGCATCAGCCTGGATAGTTTATAGATCTTCACAGGACCTCCTTGGCCAAAACCTCAACTGAATATAATCCAATTCTACCACTGGAAGCCTTGCCTGACTACAAAAGCTGGCTAGATCAGACTCTGTATCCTCCATTACGAGGAATCTTCTCTAGGGTCACCCTCATAGATTCCAGGAAGTTTCCACTACATTAGGTTTCCACCTCCACAAATGCCTCTAATTCCAGCTGTATCTCCAAATATTCTCTCCATCCATCAATCCCCAGCTTATTCCTCCCAATCTCAAACCTGCCTCACTGATGAGGCTGGGAGATGGCTCAATGATTTATAGCACTTTCTGCTCTTGCAGAGTTCGAATCCCAGTCCCTACATAGTAGCTTACAACTATATTCCAGGGAATCCGGTGTTCTCCTCTGACCTTTGCAGGCACCAGGAAAACACATGGTATGCACACTTACAGACAAAATATTTATGCAAATAAAATATTTTGAATAGTGCATATAAAATTGTTTCGTAAAGTGCTTTAAGCAATGAATTATACTAGTATATTTTCATATGTGAAAGAGAAAGGTAACAGAATTCATCATGGTTGTTTGTTCCTTTGGAAAATTAAGGCAATGTGAAGAATTTGATAGAATTAATGGACTCAGGTTGTAGAATAGTTTTCAAACAATAGCTCTTCTGGGAGGGAGCTTCAGTTCAGTTCCTAATACGTGTAGTACAGACTTGAGACCAACATACTTCTAGCCCATTTCTAAAGACGTATGCCAAATTTTAATTTAAGAATTAAATATCTTTAATGGTTCTTTATGTCATTTTATTATGTACAAAGACATTCTCCTAACAATTAACAAATTCATCTTTTTAAAGGAGTCATTGATTATGAACTAGAAGAAAGGCTGTGATAAAGTAGATCATGTATGTGACAGAAACGTTTTGAAGAGTCCTTGTAAGGTCTGACACAGAAACTCTCTAGGCTTGGGTCTTGTGGTTATAATTGATCTTAGAGTGTCTCCGCTGCAGTCACCATGTCCTACTCCAACCATTCCAGCAGCTCATTCTTTCTGACCGGCCTCCAAGGCCTTGAGGCTGTGTATCTCTGGCTCTCCATTCCTCTGTGCACCATGTACATTGCCTCTCTGGCAGGGAATGGCTTGATCCTGTGGGTTGTAAAGTCAGAGCCCTCCCTACACCAGCCTATGTACTACTTTCTATCCATGCTTGCAGTTACTGACCTCGGCCTGTCTGCCTCCACACTGCCTACCATGCTCATTATCTATGTGTTGGGTATCAGCGAGGTGGCATTAGACATGTGCCTTGCACAGCTCTTCTTCATCCATACTTTCTCCATCATGGAGTCATCTGTGCTGCTGACCATGGCCTTTGACCGTGTTGTGGCCATCAGCAGTCCCCTACACTATGCCACCATCCTCACCAACCCTCGGGTTGCCGGTTTAGGCCTGGCTATTTTAGTACGAAGCATTGGTCTCCACATTCCTGCTCCTATCATGCTGAAGAAGCTACCTTACTGCCAGAAGAGTCATCTTTCTCACTCTTACTGCCTGCACCCAGATGTTATGAAGCAGGCTTGTACTGACACCCGCATCAACAGTGCCTATGGCCTCTTTGTGGTTCTCTCCACCCTAGGTGTGGACTCTGTGCTTATTGTTCTCTCCTACGGGCTGATCCTCCACACGGTGCTGTCAATTGCTTCCAAGACTGAGCGCCTCAAAGCCCTCAATACCTGTGTCTCCCATATCTGTTCAGTGCTGCTGTTCTACACGCCTATGATTGGCCTTTCTATGATCCACCGATTTGGCAAGTGGGCTTCCCCCTACAGCCGTGTGTTGCTCTCTTACCTTCACTTTCTCATTCCTCCAGTGCTCAACCCAGTCGTTTATACCATAAAGACCAAGCAGATCCGACAGAGGATTCAGCGCATCTTCCGATCTGGTGGAGGAAGCATTGGGCATATCCGGGGTCACTAAGTATTCTTCCGTGAGGATTAAAACATGGAGTGAGCTATCGTTTCTATTCGGCAAATTAAGATTCATAAGATTCATTGTAACTGAATATATGACTAAATAGAAACATTTGTAGGCGTGTAAATATACAGATAGCATTTGTTCTAGAGTTTAGGAGGGAGAAAAGCAAGTAGAATACTGTTCAGGTTTGTAAATATTTGTTATAGAAGCAATTTGAAAGTATATAATCAGACGTAATCTTTATAGGCATAATTGCCGTTTTCCAACGTACTTCCTTTAGTATAAATGCATTACCTTTAATGCATTAAGCATTTACTTAATATTTGCTTTATGAAAGATTGAATGGATAAACAGATAATGTGTCTCTGAAAGAGACTTTTCGTAAGTGTATGACAATTCAAACTTCAATGCTAGGTGAGCATTGTTATAAACCCTTTATTGATGTCACCGTTTATTTATTTATTTATTTATTTATTTATTTATTTTTGATTACTACAATTTCAAAGATGGTATAGCTATTCAATTGAACTGTTTTGTCACATTTAGCAAAATAGTTTTTTTTTAAATGACATAGGAACAGAAACAATTTCAATTGAATCAACTTACCTGTATGCAACCTTATGTATACAGGTAATGGGTTCAGTAGTCTCCAACACAAGCAATTGCATGAAATAACTTAAAAGTCAAACATAGAAGGGCTGTTACAAAAGAGTAGTCCAAACACTGTGTGGCACCTACTTTATTACATATATTTCATACTTCATTTTCTAAATTTCTCATTTACATCCAATTATGAAGAGAACTGGAGGGGTATGCGTGGGAGAGTCTAAGCAGCAAACTGACAGACACCAGACAGCAGAGAGGGACAGACTGTCATGCTAATGTGCATTATGTAGCACAAGTTAAAGAGTCAAAAGAATGAGGAGTAAATGTGCTTTTTGGTATCTGTTCCTGATCATAAATATCAATATATTTATTATATATAAATATAAATATATTATATATTTGATAAGTTCAAAATATACTTTCTTTAGTTGGAGTTGATAATGATAAAAGAAATCGAAGAATGCATTTTGCATATTTTATAACATTTTTTATTTAAAAGAACAAGTTTGTTCATCACATTTACTAATTAGTCTGTATGTAAAAGGCATAATAGCACATGTCATTTAAGGATCATATTTAGTTAAAATACGCATGCTCCTTAATTATATTTTCATCATTTTGATTTAATGACATACAATAATTATAGGATACAGTGATTTTTAAGTACATGTATGCATTGCCTAATAATCGAAGATAATTAACACGTTCCTTGCCTTAAACAGTTATCCTTTTCCTGGTAAAAACTATTTCTTCAAGATATTTTCAACTACACAATTCACTATATTGTTGACTGTAATCACCCTACAGTGAGTTGAGACATCTGAGCTAAATCTTATGTTCAACTGTAACACTGATCACATTGAGATATGTCTTTAACCTTCCTGCTTTATGCTCTCTGCAGCGTCTAATAACCATTATCATAATCCTAACTCCTGCTAAATCAATCTTTAAAGTCAAGTTGGGATCTTTTTTTCTGATTTATGTAAATGGATGATGGTAACATAGTTTATTGTCAGCATAATGGAGATGAGTAAGATTACCAGTTCATTTTACTTGTTTTGTGACAATTAATATGTAATGGTAAAACTCAGAAAATCATAGATCATAAATTAAGATAAATTAAGATACCAATCATAATCTTATTACTTGTTAGCATATAAATGAAAACTAAAGTGACTTTATGAATTTTATTGTCAAAAGATGAAGTAGTCCAGCAGTAAAATGTAACAAATTCAAAATAATTAGACAAATATGGTTAGGAACAGGAGAAGGAGAGCTGACAAAAGTAAGTTAGGGTTTGTGGATAGTGAACATAATGTGTATGTATATATTTCTGTAATGTACCTCACTGTTTTGATGCTAACTGAAATAATATAAAACAAATAACCCTGATGGACATAATCAAAGGAAAGCATTGGATTTCCAATCAACTCATGGAGAATCATTTAAGTTAACAAAGTTGTCAGTAAGTAATTTGTGTCATTTTAAGATAATTTCAAATACAGTGGTAATCATGGTGTACTTCATCATCGTGTTTAACTCATAACCCATCCATATAATTGTCCCTTCCTGTCTTAGGATCTGATCACATATCAGATATTCAACTGGTTTACAAACAATTCAGACAATTCTTAACACATGCATATTTTATAGTGGAAATTTGTCAGATGTGGTAACAATATTCATAATTTATGATTTACTATATTTGTAACTAAAACTCATATAAAAGGAATGGGAACTTTCATAGATGACCCACCCAGTCTGTGTGTTTGTGTGTGTGTGCATATGTGTGTGATTTACTATTATTAATTAAAAATAGAAGATGGAGAGGTGAGACTCATGAACATTATATATTGATGCTTAGCTTTGTTTAAAACACATACAGCCTGACAAGTGTCATGATGTTACTGAAGTCATGCATTATACATACCCATTCTTCACATTCTACAAGAGCAACAAATGCCCGTGATGTAGATTTTTAGATTTTTCTGCAAATATTTTACTACAGGTGTCTTCAGTTTTTCAATGTTTAAAGTTATTCAGATTGATACATAAATAACTACCAATTCTCCTTGTTAAGATGAAAAAATTAAATGTTTTGATACATGTATACATTGAGTAAGTTTATAATCTATTTAAAGGTACTTACTCAAACATATATTAGTTCTCTATGTTGGAGATACCTCTAATCCTGTTATTGAGTTTTATGAAACATATAAAACCTTGTTGTTATTTTTTTATCCCTTCTTTTTATTTAATCTTTATTTATTTATTTTTTTTTACAGTTCAGACTTCATTCTCCTCCTAGTCCACCCTCCTATTGTTCCACATCTCACATATCCTTCCCGGCCCCTGTCTCCACAAGGAGGTCCCCAACCCCTAACCTCCACCCCATCAGACCTCTAAACTCCCTGGGGCCTCCAGTCTCTTGAGGGTTAGGTGTATCTGCTCCAAATAATCCCAGACCCGGTGGCAGTCCTCTGCTGTATATGTGTTGGTGGCTTCACACAGCTGGTGTATGCTGCCTGGTTGAGGTCCAGTGTTTGAGAGATCTAGGGGGTTGAGGTCAATTGAGACTGCTGGTCCCCCTACAGGGTCTCCCTCCTCCTCAGCTTCTTCCAGCTTTTCCCTGATTCAACCAAAGGGTCAGCAGCTTCTGTCCATTGGTTGGGTGCAAATATCTGCATCTGACTCTTTCAGCTGCTTGTTGGGTCTTTTTTTTGGGGGGGGGCAGTCATAATAGGTCCCTTTTTGTGAGTGTTGCATAGCCTCAGTTATAGTGTCAGGCTTTGGGACCTCCATTTGACATGGATCCCACTTTGGGCCTGTCGCTGGACCTTCTTTTCCTCAGGCTCCTATCTTTTAGCCACCGTGCTGCAAAATAGAACGCAGACCTTTTACCTATTTTAAAAATTTAGTTTTATTTTGTGTGTATGAGTGTTTAGTCTGCATGTACGTCTGTGTACCTCATGTGTGCAGTGGTCAAAGAGGCCAGGAAAAAAAAGTGGACCATACTAAGATCCAGTGTCTCTATGATTTTGTTTGATACATAGATAATGTAACAATAAGAAAGCAAAATTGATATTGTAGGATGATGTAATATACAACTTATTAATCTAAATGCTTACAAAGAAATTCTGTAATTATATCAGCATCTCAGAAATTTAAAACTTAAAGCAAAACTAAAAAGAATTGTCGTCTTTTGAGATTCTTAAGTTTTATTATTTACAATGGGAAGACAATCTCAAATCAAAAGTTTTATATTTGACTATAAGTATATGCTTGCAATTGAAGTGTGGCTGTCCATGGAATCTAGAAATGAGTATCAAATCACCGAACTTCAGTTATGAGCCACCAAACTTATGTACTGGGAGCTAATTCAGGCACTCGACAAGAGAAGCAAGCATGCTTTTCCACAGAACAATCTCTGCAGGCTCAAGATTATCTCATTGCTAGTGGCAGGCTGGCTTCAAAAGTGCTGAAAGGTGCCATTCACACTACCACAGAAATCATTTTCTCTTTTTTTATTGGATATTTTATTAGTTTACATTTCAGATGCCATTCCCATTCCCCATTTCCCCTCTCTAGAAAACCCCTATCCCATCCCCCCTCCTCCTTTTTGCTTTTATACCATTTTTATTACATGCAGGTATTAAGGTCAATTCTAGGTTGAGGCACTAGCAATATAATAGATGCAAATAGTTGAGGAAAATGCAAGGCAATAAACAAAATTCCTTGAATACCCCTGTGATTGATGTTTCTAAGGGCTTATGATGATGACCAAAATCTCTGAGCCAACTTCCCTGTCCTAGCCCAAAGACATTTTCATGTCTGAAGCCTACTTCCTTGTTCTAGCCTAATGCCAGATAGCTGCCTGAAACTCACTTTCTTGTCCTTGGCCAAGTCAGATTCCTGCCAAGCAGCCAATTTCCTTGTCCTTGGCCCATGTCAGATTCTTGCAAAGCAGCCCCCAAAGCTCTCTGCCTCTCTCCTCTTTTTTTTTTAATCTCATAAACAAGACTGAGACTGTCTTACGTCATTCTTCCAAGAATGCCTTCCTTACCCGTCAGTACCTTGTCCTCTCAAGAGTCACTTTGTGGGGCACTGCAATTAAAGAGTGCCTTCTGAATGCAGCCAAACAGCTGCACACATTAACTCATACCATAATGGTTGAGACAATATACATAAGATTCATGAAATTCCAACCAGACCAAATCTCTGTACAGAATAAAGAGATGGGCACTAGTCCTACCCCTAACTGAGGGGCTATTGGTAAACAAGTGCTTTTAGTCAGGGAGAATCAGTTTCCTCTAATAGTATAGCCCTTGACAAGTTAACAACACTCCAGTGAAAGGACACAAAAAATGTTAGAGCAGCACAAATGGGTTTTGATGGAGGCTTTGGAAAAATAAAAGAGAGAGAGATACAGTGTTAGAAGGATAGAGAAGCAAGGTGGATCTGTGGAAAATTTAGAGAAGAAGGGTGAATGTGATAAAAAAATATTGTCTAAAAATCTCAAATACCTAATATAATCTTTAAAAATAAATATCCTACTTAGTTTTATAAGTGATTCATTTCTTCCCTAGAGTGGATAAACTCGTATCACATGTCACATGACATATCATTCTTATGTTTTAAGACACTTCTGTTATACTTAAGGCTCAGCAGAGGACAACCTTCATTATTTCACTAAAAGAGGGATATAGGTTCAATTTGACTTCCTGCCCAATAACACTTTTAGACATTTACTTTAATTTTTTTGTGGGGATTGACTTGAGGTCATCAGGCCTTTAACCCCTAAGTCACCTTTCTGGCCCAACTTAACATTTCCTTTTTTTTTTAAAATGTTTTATAGGATATTTTATCTTTTTACATTTCAACTGTTATCCCCTTTCCTGGACTTTTATTGATTGTGATTTTCATACAAACATAATTTGTTTTAATCAAATCTACCCCAAATTTACTCTCCTCTAATTTTACCCCCAACTTCATGCTCTTCCAAACTTAATGTGTTCATTTTTGAAACTCAATAAATCCATTTGAATTGTGAGTATGCATGGGGATATGCATGACTATCAAACTGAAGCATGAATAGCTATTCAGGGGCTGAATCTCTGAAAAAACAAACAAACAAACAAACAAACATATTCTCCCCATCCTCAGCAACCATCACTGTTAATAGCTCTTCCTATCATTATAAGATATCAAAAGCTCTTCCCAGATTCATGCTGGCGTTTCAGCTGGCTTGATATTGTGCAGGTCTTGTGCATATAGTCACAGACTATATGAAGGCTGTATGCTATGAAGTCATATGTGCAGTGGCCCTTTTATTTCCAATAGATAATGTTTCTCCACTGATTATTACCTCTGGCTCTTGTAGGCTTTCTTCCCCCTCTTTCAGGATGGTTTATGAACTCGAATGGAGGGGTTGATACCACTGTTCCCACTATAGTCTCTTTTTCTCTAGACATTGACCAGTTGTAGGTCTGTATACTAAATGCCATCTATCTATTCCAAAACGATGCTTCTCTATTGAGTGTCTAGAGATATACTGCCTAATAATTATAAAGATAAGAACTTTGTGATATGTAACTGAATATTTATTAAACCGAAATACAGTGTTTGGTTCTTTCTTTGGACATATGACCAAACTAGCCATCAGTTTTGGCTCCAGTTAATGGTGCATGGTACAAGTTCTGACTTGTGGGAGTGGGCTTTAAATATAGTCAGAAGTTTATTAGTTACTCTGACATTATTTCTTCTGCCAGTATGCTTAACTTACCAGGGCAGTTGTTAGTATAGCTAACAGGTTCACAACTGGGTGATGTTGTTGACTGCTTTCTCTCCAGTAGCATGTATAGAAGCTTGTGGGGTAGGGTGGAGTGAGGGATGGGGGTATCCTCATGTCCTCTTAGAGATTTAGAGATTGGGGAAGAGGAATGGGGTGAGGAACTATCAGAGAGCATACTGGCAGAGGGACAATGACTGGACTGTAACAGAAGATTAAAGATAATGAAAAAAATAACAAAAAGTAAAGAAAACCTGGCAATTTGTCATCTAAAATTTTATTTCCCTTAAGACAATGCTTTTCATTTTTGAACAGATTTCTAAAGGCAGAAAAATGTTTTGATACACTCAGTATGTCTTCATTATAAAGGTTATATACATATATGTGTACATAATAATAATTAAAGTAGAAGGGGTTGAAAGTTTTGAGACAAAGTAGGAAAAGCTAGGAGGAGCTGGATGGGTGTAACAATGTATATTACTCATATAAGCAATTCTCAAATTTAAATTAGTTAATAAAAAGATCTGTTAAGGGGCTACTGAGATGGGTCAGCAATTTAGAGTGTTTGCCAGTCTTGTAGAAGACCTAAATTTAACTCCTATATTATTAAGCTCACTATTATCTGTAACTCCAGGGTCCTCTTGTGGCCTTCACAGGACCCATACATATGTAGCAAATAAGCAGAGACATCTATCACCTATGTCTACATAGGTAGACATAAATAAAAATATTTTTTAAAGTTCAGGAGAAACTAGAATAGAGCATATTGAAAAATAGACACTGCTGTCTGGCTTGATATTGTGCAGTTGTTACATTCACAACTACAGTTGCTATGAATTAATGAAAGCAATGGTCCTATCATTGTACAGAAGACACTGTTTCTCCACTCCTTTGGATTTCTGGCTCTCACTATATTTCCATTTCTTTTTAAATTATAACCTCTGAGACATAAGGAGGGATATGATAAAGATGTCCCACTTGTGGCTAAGCACTCCAGAGTCACTAATTCTCTATACTTTGACTAGTTGTAAGTTTATGAGGGGTAGAAAGATAGGGGTGAATTAATTTATTTTAGAAGGTGTGGAAAGAATTTCCAGATAACTATGATGCAAATTCATTTGATAAAACTATCAAAGAATTAGTAAATATATAAAGAACATAAAAGATTAAAGTAGCCAGTATCTATAGTAAATAGAGAAAAACAAAAGGCATTTTTCATAAAAATAAAAAACTTGCCAAAGGCTTCTACTTTCATTACTTTTATTTAATGCTTGAATTCTTAGCCATAGCAATAATGCAAGGAAAAGAAAGATGTTAAAATAACATGAATTACAGAAATTATCAGATTGGCACAATACCTCTAAAAGTGCCACAGAGTCATTTTTGTCTTGGGAGTAACCAGGGGCTTTCTAAATGGACTTGGGAAGAGGGAAGTTACGTCCGGCACAGGAAACCTGAACAGCTATCTGGACTCTTCAGCCTCAGAGGAGAACATGCAGCCATGACTTTATTAAACTAGCATAATTCCTAACCTCATTGTAAATGTTTATCCTTCTACCTGGAGAAAAGTGTAACTCTCATCATAAAGAGTCCTCTCTGTAACAGAAACAAACTACTACAGAAAAATCAGGACCTATCAAACAGCAGAAAACAAGTGATTGTGAGTGCCCAGTCCCAGCTATTCACAACACAACTCCTACACTCTAGGCTCAGGGAACATTCAGGAACAAAGAATGTAACAGCCAGAGAACAAGAATATTAACAAGATTTGAACAAGGACAATACAAACAGACATGTCCACATGGAAAGGGATACATCCAAGCTTAGACAAAGACACTACAAGAAACTAAGGAATGTTGAGAATGGAAGAAAATAGTCTTCATCAGGAAACAGCTCCATGATTGGTTACACAATATCAAGGAGTCAACCCTGAAATCATATACTATACAGAGTGAGCAAAGTATATTTATATGGTTAGGGATATACATTCATACTTGTGTGTGTGTGTGACAACAATTAAAGAAAAAGAGACCAAAAGCGGGGAAGAAAGGTTATATTAATTTGGTTAGAGGGAGGAAAGGAAAAAGGGAAAATGAAGTTTATAAATATTATATATATATATGTCAGTTATTTTATATTTTGAGGTCATAAATTATTACATAATTGTCCCCTCTGCTTTCCTCTATCAAAATTCTCATAACATACATCTATACGTGCTCTCTTCCATATTCATGGCCTCATTTTCATTAACTTTTTACATAGCTATGTGCATATACATTTATGTATAAATTCATAATATAACTTGCTTAGTCTATATAATGTTATTTTTATGTATGTTTTTAGGAATGGACATTTGGTATTTGGGGTCAAATGCTACAATTATATTTTCTTTCATATTATACTGCATTTATTATCATTATATATAATAAATTTCAAAACAAAAAATTTTTAGAAATTGAGCTAAGATGTCAAATAACTACATTTGTGAGCTACATTTGTGGATATATATATATATCATTGATAAATGTACCAGAAATAAAAAGTGATCCAATGCATTTATTATATGGCATTTAACATTAAATTCGATTATAATAACAAACTCTCAATAATTCTAACTCCCAATAACCTTAATCTATGCTGAGAATAGGACCTCTTCTTTGTTATTTTATTAGGTCAGTGGTTCAATGTCAATAAACTTCAGTTGAGAAAAGAGGAAACATTTGAAGTTCATAGAAGTGACTTCAATTATTAATAAATAAAATCTCTAATTTTCTAGCTAGAATACAACTCCTTTTTATCTTTTCCTTAATAATAATTTAAAACACACATTGAAAAACAATACCAGATTTTCAGAGAAAAATTTAACTTTCTACTCAGCACATTATCCGTATTTCCAGATTTTTTTCTCTTTAGTACACTGAGGCAATAATTTTGAATGATAATTTATTTTATTATTCTTTTCATGACTTCTCTTTTATTTAGTTGAAAATTCTAGAGAAGATTAGTGTTATATCCCTTACATCGCTTTAGTGAAACTAATGGTGCTGTAAAGTTTTGTCACCATAATGTTACATCATTTTCCACTTGACAGTATTCTCTCCAAGAGATTGTATGAATGTTTAGTAGCCTCTACACAGTTTCTACCACACCTTTTAATATGGTTGCTTTTCATTTCTCTCATTTGTATGTTAACATAACATGTTAGTCTACGACTTCCGTGATAAACTATGTATATATTAAATAATTTGAGACCTAATATGAATGAGTAACTTTTCTGATATGTTCTTTCTTCACACAGACTCAAGTCTTCTACCTCCTCTAATTTTAATATCTCTGAAGAATTGTGTTTAAAATTCTTAGAGAGCACAAGATACCTGCTTCAAATATTCTTGTTTCAAGTAGAGGTACATGTTCTATCTTTACTGATTACCCAGATGTTGAGGCAGCAATGTGTCAGCTTATATTCTTCTCTTGAGAAAGGAAGAAAAATTGTCAGGGTTGATTTTCTTAACAAAAAGATCATACTTTTATTTACTAAAGGATATATACTGTTTGTTCACTGGCTAGGTTGCAGACAGCTACTGTACAGGTGACAACAGCTGCTGAGAATTATTCTGAAGGAAGGATTGCAGTGTCAGCATTCAAACATCTACATATGAAACTAAAACTGAAATCATTGCATTTATTTTCAGCAGAAATTTGTCACTAGAAATGAAGTGTACACAGAGAAATTGACAGGAAGATATGGAATGATGGATAATATGTGCATATTCTGAACCAGAATTGTGCAATGTAAAGATACCGAATGAAGTGATAAATTAGACAGTTCATGTAAAGTAAAAAGCAGAAGATCAGTACAAAAACATTACATCATTCCATAAATCTGTTTTATAAAAAATAACATAAAAGAGAAATACCATTATACAATAGCAATAAAGCAAGTTTTAGTTAATACCCCATCATTTCATGAGACATATTCTTCTAACACAAATGTTATTTAAATGGTTTAGTATACAGTAATTTTCAAGTGTGAGAAGAGACTCAGAACTCGATCCCGAATCTGTTTTGTCTTGACACCATACACCAAGGGATTGACTGTGGGGGGCACTAAAAGGTACATGCTTGCCAAGATGATGTGGACACTTGGAGACACATTCTTGCCAATGCGATGAGTTAGGAAGCTAAACAGTGCAGGTGTATAGAAGGCAAGAATAGTGCAGACATGAGCAGCACAGGTGCCCAGGGCTTTAGAGCGGGCATTCTGGGAAGATAGCCGGAACACTGCTTGGAGAATTTTTATGTAAGATGTTGCTATGAGCCATATGTCCAATATTGTTACTGAAAGGGCCGCTGAGATGCCATATGCTCTGTTAATGAGAGTGTTAGCACTGGCTAACTTCACCACAGCCATATGCTCACAGTAGGTATGAGGGATTATATAGCTTGTGTAGTAGGGCAGCCTCTTAATGAGAAAAAGACAGGGCAAAACTATGAACACAGCTCTGAGCAAGCCAATTACAGCCAGTTTAATAACCATGGCTGTTGTAAGGATGGTTGAATAGTGCAGTGGAAGGCAAATGGCCACAAAGCGATCAAAAGCCATGGCCACCAGGATGGCTGACTCAAAAGTGCAAAGAGTGTGGATAAAATACATTTGTGTTAGACAGACATCAAACTCAATCCAGTGTTCATTAAACCAGAAAATGGCAAGCATTTTCAGGGATGTGGAACAGGTAAGAAAAATGTCATTCATTGCCAGCATGCAAAGGAAGAAATACATAGGCTGGTGAAGGCTTGGTTCTAGTTTGATAGTAGCAATGATTATGCTGTTCCCCAGCAGAGTCATGACAAACAGAAAGCAGACAGGGATGCTGATCAAGTAGTGAAAATTTTCTAAACCAGGAATACCAACCAGGTAGAAAATTGAAATGTACTGATGAGTTGTATTATGTACCATGTTAAAACTAAGGATGTTTCAAGTATACTGTATAATAACCAGGATAATCTCCTCAAAGAAGAGATAGCATTGTAAAGCCATTATTCAAGGTATTTATGTAGTGAATCTAGAATTTCTAGCCTAGGTTTCCAAAACGTCATCCTGTGCAGCATCATCAACCTTATCTGCAAAAGAAAAGATTAAATATTGTACATTAGGTTTTGTTTGGTGATTTTATGAATTCAAGATCGAATTAAACCTTACTGTAAATTTTTCATTTTTGTAATTTCATTTTTCATTGAAAGTAAAGCTACTAAAAATGTAAGTATATTGTATTTAAGCCAAAGATTGTTGAGGAACTAAAATGAGGGATGTAGATATAAATATAAAATAAACAAATGCTCCAATAATTATATTATCCTTTTAACATTTTGCTGTTATTCTTTGTTATCATAATTAAATAGTTGACCATTCAAACAAGACATACTAAGAACCAAGAACATCAAATTATATGCAATATTTGTGTTAACATCCATCAACATCAAATGTATACATTTTATGTTTTCAAGAGGGAAAGTATAAACATTTTTAAATCTTCTTAACTCCATTTTCTATTTCAGCATTGAGCAATCCCTCATTTGGTAAAACAGAAAATATTCATGTGCAGAGGTATTTGACTTTAAGACATTGAAATTTTAAACACCACAAAGAGAAGAGATCAAAGCAATTTAGTCATATTGAAAGTACTTTCCTAGGAAATAATAATAAGAAGAGTATTCAATAGAATGATTATTGATTAGCCACCATCAGAACAACATAGTCTGCCTCTCCTGTGTAATGGCTAAAACACAGGGCATAGCTACATCACACCAATTGAAACTCTCCTGTTTGAGGAATTTCACTGATATGTCTACCAACTTTCTTATTGGGAAAGTAAGCAATCAATAGGCTTCAGTTTCATTTTAGAAACTTAAAAATTTAGTGAGGAAGGCTCAGTTTTAATGTTTAACATGACCATGGAAAGAGGTTATTCTAAAATTATCATCTTTTTGTAACTTACTAAACATGATTAGCTTCTTCAAAATGGAATCTGATGATTGATTATCAAACATACAATTGATTATTTGAATATAACAGGAAATAATTTCAAGCACAGTTGTTAGGAAAGAGACAAAAGTTTATTTGGTTGCAACACTAACCATCCTATCATAAAATCAGATGCCTTAAAATGATCCTTGTCACCCAGGCTTACTTAACTCTGATGTTTCCTTCACAGTCACTATCTCTCCTTAGTTTTGTTCCTTTCCTTATATACTTGTCAGTCTCATTCATCAGATTTGGAACACAGAAAGGAATTTACAGAAACCCAATAAATGGATAATTAATTGTTCTAAGGGCAACTAGAAGCTTTTTAGCATGCAGTATACTTTCACAAGCATATTAGAGATTTTTTTCTACCTTTTAATTTCAGACTCTGACCATACTTAGATGAGGAGCTTACTCACAGCTATTACCCAAACTTCATTCTCTTCAACTGATTTCTTGAAATGGTTTTTTCAATTTGTATCACGAGTAACATAACTAGTAATCACCCCATAACACAAAATAACATAATTCTTCAAGGAATGATAATATGTTTGAAAACAATCACTTCATCTCTATCAAATCAAATTCTTCAAATATCTATTAGTTAACATTCAAATATATAGTACTATGTCTTCATTTTCAGTATTCATTTCTCATTTGATTTTATTATCTCTATATTGTATAACTGTCGTATAATCTAAGACACAGTGAAGATGATGTAAACATACCTGTTGTATCATATAATCTGCACTCTATAAATCTAGTGGCTGTGGTTCCTTTATAGTGTTCTAGTCCAATGCTCAGGAGTCGCCTCTGGTTAATAGTGAAGTTATCCCTTGGGATAGCCAGGATCTCAGGGGAAAGGATTAGAACAGCATGCAACACAGAACAGTGCAATGTGCCCTGCTTGTCCATGGACATTCCACAAATCATGTCAGTGAAGGTGTGATCATCTTCATTCTCCAAACCTCAATTTCAATTTTATTGCTATTTCTCCCAAGATGCTTTATCTTTGTAAACTTTGGGGCTTTGCACTATTTTGAGACATGCAAATTTTCTTCAATCACCTAGAAGAATTAAATCTCACCATTAGATTTTTTAAAAACCGATAGTCCTTAAAAAAATATGTGAAATTAGGTTGGCATAAAAACATAAATCCTTAAGAACTCACTCATATCAGGCACTTAGGAAAGTTGATCTCATGGAGGAAGATAGAAGATTTGTTAGTCCTTCATAGGAAGAAGAGAAGGAAAAGAATGATAAGGAGTTTTGTCATCTGTTGTATTGAATCTACCTAGAAGGAACACATCGTCATGTACCATTACCAAGTAAGATGAACAAAGTTAAAGCACTGTATTAAATATTTCAACACAAGGAAAAGAGAGGATTTTCTGTGTTTTCACCACAAAAAATAAAATATGTTGGCAGAATATCATATTATTGTGCTGATTTTATTGTGATTCTGCATGTATTTGTGTTTCCTGAAACAGCACAAAGTATACCCAATAAGCTTGTTTGGTAGTTATGTGTCAATAAAGGTAACAGTATATTTTAAGAAACTTATTCTGTGAGTGGTGATATCACATATATTTAATTCCCAGCAATAGGAGGTAGAGGCAGGTAGATCTCTAAGTTTTAGGCCAGCCTGGTAAACAGTGTGAGTTCCAGGACAGGCAGGGCTGCACAGAGAAAGCTTGTCTCAAAAATAAATAAATAAATAAATAAATAAATAAATAAATATTCAATGGTCGGACTGTAATTTGCTGGCTATTTTAAAATGAAATATTCATGTTTTTTTAAAGTAACTTATTTTTAAGGAACAATTTCTCATGTAAATTTAGAAGTTCTGTTTATATTTAGAACAAGTTTCACCCCAAAGTAGTGTGTATTTATGATTTCCTTGAAGTAAAAATTCCCATTCCTCTTCGTTGCTTGTTACATCTTCTACCCTCATTTATTGTAGATATTTAACTGCCTTGTCCAATTAATTTTACAAGACCCCATTAACCATAAAAAAATGTAAGTCATATATTTATGGATGCTGGAGATTCCCTTCACATTGATTTTTTTAACACCTGTGCTAACAAATAGTATTGGGGAAACATGTGAAAGAATCAAAATATTAAGGAAAGTAGGTAGACATTTAATTTTATGAGAGATTACTTGATCTTACTTTCCATTAACATTTTAATGTTTGCTGAAAATTAATTTATTATCAGAGATCATATCAATACAAATATCAATGGGAATAATTATTTTAATATTAATAGGAATTATTGTAGACTGGATGGTGACACACCCCAAAACAAATATTGTAACACAAACACAAGCACATCCATGTGATATTGATATATATTCTTATATGTATGTCATTTACATACGTGTATAAAGAGAGAGCTATTTGGGAAGACAGGAGAGGAATTTGGAGTGTGAATGTGGTCAGAATGAATGACATACTTGAATGTAAATATGATTATGTGACTCGTTCCCTTGCACGACTAATATTCTATTGAAATATGTTTAAAATATGTGAAAAGTTTTCTTAAGAACTAATTTCTCAGGAAAATCACATTGTAATTTCTGGATTTGAATGTAGAGTTTTTGAAGGTGTTGGATTTTATTAACCCTAGTATGCAAGCATCTAGGTAGGCTTGGAAAAGTTGCTCAATTGGATTCAAGGCACAAGTTGTGCCAGGAGAATTTCTTTTCCTTTCCTTTCCTTTCCTTTCCTTTCCTTTCCTTTCCTTTCCTTTCCTTTCCTTTCCTTT
>NW_021604844.1:175603-176627 GCF_004785775.1 Grammomys surdaster
TTCCTTTCCTTTCCTTTCCTTTCCTTTCCTTTCCTTTCCTTTCCTTTTTTCTTCCTTTTTTCCTTGTTTTGACAATTTTTTTGTTTATTTCTATTACCTTCATACATGTAGTCAATGTGTTTTGTTCATATTCATGCCCTTAATGTTTCCTCTCCCTCCCTCTCCCACTCCAGTAGACCCAACTGATCCTCCCTCTTCTACTTACATCTCTGTTATGTGTATTTGCATGTATGTTTGTGTGTGTTGAGAGATACTGAGAGACAGACACATACAAACACACACACACACACAGAGAAAGAGAGAGAGAGAGAGAGAGAGAGGAGGGAGATTGTATGTAGGTAAACACAGCTGCAGTGTGTCCATGATTGTAAAGGGCATGCCATATTCTAAAGACAGAGCTTTATTTTCCCCCCATCTTCAGTCTCTTGAAATCTTTTGGGGCCCTATTCCTGAACCTTGAAGAAGGTGATACTGATGTCCAATTTAGAGATAAGGACACAGTAACCACCTATTCTTAGAACTTTGATGATTTATGAGACTCTTCATTAATCATTACCTTCTGCAAATGGATGAATTTTATTTAATAACGTATGTTGTAAATGGTGTATTTTATAAAGAAGCTCAGTGTGCCAAAATAAACTGATTTTGAGTTATAGCAGCAAAATGAAAATCAAATAAAATGAACAGGAATAATTTCTTTATTGTACTAGGTTTATGTGGCAAGATTAGTTTTATTAACGAATTTAAACTTGTAGAACTAAAGAAAAATTTTCTCGATGAGATTAGTAATTCTCATTATTTTATACTTAATTATATATAATATATAAATATCAGATTGTTTCATAAGTACTTTTATTCTAATATGAACAAAAGTTTAAAATATTTAAATATAAATATAGTTCATGGCATGGAATGCTCTCACACTGCTAAAAAACAGAATCATGTGGAGACAGCTGATATGCCTGAGTGTCATCTGAAAATTCTCCTGAAAACAGAATCACATGGAGACAGCTGATACGCCTGA
>NW_021604844.1:176637-211536 GCF_004785775.1 Grammomys surdaster
CACATGGAGACAGCTGATACGCCTGAGTGTCATCTGACAAATTCTCCGGTGTTTCCCACCTGCAGTTGCCCATTCCTACATGTGAATACTTTTTCTTTATTTTTTTATACATTTTATACAAACATACAACTGTTAAGTAGAATATAATCTATTACTATTTGTTTATTTAGTGGTTTTCTAAGACAGAATCTCACATTCTAGCCCTGGATGGCCGAAAACTCATTATACTGAACAGCATTGCCTCAGATCCACAGAGATCCACCTTCCTCAGGATCCCAGGTTGTGAGAGTAAAGGCCTTTGACAACATACACAGCCTTCTAATAGTCTTCAATCTATACTAAAGTGTGAGTTCTTTGAATATCACATTGCATATCTCCCTCATCACCACACACAAAAATTGCACTACGTGGCATCTGGTATTTGACTGAAATAGATACAAGTGGTCACAGAAGTTTTTTGTTATTGTTGCAGAAGGCATCCACGTTTCATAGCAGATATGGAATAGGAAACATGTATTTTTATACCATTATATAAAGATTAAATATTGCACTTATAGCAGTGTACACATACATTGCAAAGATATTTACTATGGTTTAAAAATAATCAGATACAATTCAAGATATGAAATCATCATTTCAGAGGTAGGAAAGGCATGATCTAGTCAGATAACCAAATTCTAACTGTGGTCGAAATAGTTACTTAATGAAGATAATTCTCAAATGGCCTCTCTATTCAGGTAGATGCTATTCCCTTGGTTGATGTTAATATTATCAGTGTGAAATAAAGAGAAGTATATGTATAACTCCCCTCTGTGCCCACAAGTAAGGCATGACTATTTCACACAAGCTCTATGGATATCACAATAAAAGGTAATTAACACAGTTTATAAACCTTTTCTTTAATGTTTTATTGAGTCAGAAAAGCTATGAATTCACAAGGTAAACAATAATCCTTCAATGATTAAAACCACAGATTCTGAAGCTAAAATCTCTTCGTTTGTAAACAAGAATTATATATTATTATATGACCGGGATTCTGTCAATGTAAAACTGGCATAATGAACTAAGCAGAGTAGTTTGTATACTTATGTTTCATTGCATGAAAAGATTATTTTAACTTTAGAGAAAGGGTTATTAGTAAGTATTCCTAAAAGTTTCCAAATATTACCATTTATTACTACAATGGCAATTACTAGTGTGTTATGTGGTTTGTCTTCTATTTAAATTGCTTATATTTTCTGTGTGTTTGTTATAAAACAAAGCTAGGAAGTGCAAATTTTCTTCCTCATGTGTTTGAGGAAACAATGGACCTAACTGCATTTTAAGCAATAGTTATCTTACTTCTATTATCTATTTCATGTATGTGTCCCTTAAGTAAGAAATAAAATGTATTTATTTCTCATTATAACTAAGGCAGAGAGTGGAAATAGTGAGAAGAGAGTGAAAGAAAACAAGAGAGCAGAAGAGAGACAAAGGGACATTCAAGTCCCGATTCACACAAACCTTACACATACATATAGTTGATGGCTGTTTGGACCCTCTCTCACACAAACTTTACACATATACATACATACACACCATTGATAGGTGGAGGAACAATGTTTCAGATCCTATTCACACAAACATTACACATACACACAGAGTTGATGAATGGGAGAAATGTTGTTCTAGCCACCATACTTTATTCTTTCTTCCATAGCTTATATATCCCAGAAAAAAATTCAAGCAGTATAAAATTACTGTAATACATTTAGTATTACAGTAATTACATTTTAGCTTTCTTCTAGGAAATGATTATGAAAAAACAGTGTGTTTTCTAATACCTTTACAAGAAATATCATTACATAGTACAGGTAAAGAAAATAAAATTATTCTCCAAGCCCGTGTTCAATCGTAACTAAACAACTTGTTATAGATTTAAAAAGTATGAGCAAGCAAGGTAGTTTTCTCAGCCAGTTTCTCTTACTGGCAGGCAGTAATTTGTGGTTACAAAGAAAGGAGTAATTATTTTATTATTTATCTTTAAAAGTAATCTTGTGAAAATCTTAAAAGAATCACAAATCTAAACTTTTATATAAGAATCAGTCATATCTAATCTAAGACCTAAAAATGCATAGCTACTCATCAACAGTTCTTAACAAATAACACTTGGAAGCTGAGGACAAAAATGGGTATAAGAAATCAATTATCACCAGTCCAACCTCAGTGAGAGTCACTTCACCCAGCTGCCACTGTTCTTGTTCCCAGACCACAAAGGATCCCTAGCTTAACTAATAAGAGTGTGCCTTTCTGAATTTCAAATTGTTTCTCAGATTTTGTTTTTTTACCTCAGAGCCAATGGTAAAGACATGTTAACCCAGCTTCACTAACAATTTTATTTTTCTAAGTGTTTTCTAAGGGTGGTAGTAATTGTTGACAATCTATATTTCTAAGTTCTTCTCTAGGTTAGTGATTGAATTATTAATCTGCTTCACCAGCAATGCCTGAAAGAGATTATTTTGAGTGCCAGAAATATTGCCCAGTGAGGGACTGGAAACCCCCTTAGAGTTTTCTAATAATTCTTAGATTAAGACAAGTATGAATGTAGCAAACAGAGCAGAAGTCCACAACAGCATGCAGTCCTCAGGACACAGTCCTTGGAGTTGTGCCACATGGAGGCTCACCCATGTAGCTCTGGTAACCTGTGGGCTGTATTCCATGGGTTCTACAGCTATTTGTCATTCCCCCTGCATGGCCCTCAGCATCATTACAATTTTCAATAACATTATAGAAACAATACCCATGGTTATAAAAATATTAGTACATTCTCATCTCTTTCTCTTGATAGATCTGAATGAAAATAGACATTTTTATGCTCCATGGAAAATCCCAACAGTGTTAGGCAGTCAGTAGTGATGAGCCTAGATTCTCTGCTGTGGCTTTCTTTAAATGAAAATCTACAATGGGGTGAATTTCTATCTGATTCTATGTCCTGATTCTTGAGAATCAGTATTAATGTAAGGATGAATAATTTAACTTTTGTAATGTACTTTAAAATTTATGTTTGTTCAGTTATTGTCTTTGAGTATTTGAATGAGAGAGAAGTTAATCAAATTATTCCTTTTGATAGTAAAAAATTAGGGAAACAATAAAAATTCCCAAACTTTCAGATAGAAAATAAGAATTTCTCTCTTGGGGCCCATTAGATGGCTTACCAAAGAAAATTACTTAATGCTAAGACTGACAATGTGACATCAATTCACAGGACTTACATGGGGTCCTGAAAGTTGTTTCCAGATCTTTGCATGCACTGTATACCATGGTATACAATTGCATACCATGCATGACACCCCATACATGCACATATACACACATGCATACATATACACATGTACATACACATGCACATACTCATGCACACACACATGCATAAAGATAGAGAGAAAGGGAGAAAGGGAAGCTGGAAAGGAGGAAACAAAAGATTATACAATGTATTATTTTAAGAGGAATTAGAATCTTAAAGAATTAGCAAGCAATTGTTGCCAGTTATATACCGGGTGATGATTTAATAAATATGATGTTCTTTCCAGCCTTTACTTAGATGAAGAAAGGAAGAAAACTATGCTTTTGTAGTTATTATTTAGCAGTTATAGACATTTAGAATAAAAGTTCAAAGACCAAATAAAATTATTTGATTGTAACAAATGGCATCAATCACAGAAAACGAGTATTTTACAATCACAGAAAATGGCTTGCAAAAACTTTACCCACAATTTTAAAGGAAATTGTTCTGCAAAAAGGATTGTCAGAAGACATTCCATACACTAGCTCACTTATAATGATCTCATTTATGATTTTTATTCCTTTCTCTTCATCACACCGAAAATATTTGGTACTTTACTAACACTAAAGCCGTTTACTCTGCATTGTTTGTTCTCTTGTAATAAACTTTTCCACACCTTTCTTACAGAACTCAACACTACACCTACTCAGCTCACTTTCTTTCTGCTTACTGGTGTGCCAGGATTAGAAGCTATTCAGATTTGGATGTCCATCCCTTTCAGCTTCATGTACTTCTTGGCTGTGTTAGGCAACACGCTGGTCATGGCAGTCGTGGTCTGTGACCGGAGCCTCCATGAACCAATGTATCTCTTCCTGGCCATGTTGGCATTAAATGATATCCTCCTCTGTACTGTCACAGTACCCCAAATGTTGCTCATTTTCTGGCAGGGTCCCTTGGCAGCCATCTTTCCTGCCTGCCTTACACAGATGTTTTTTGTCCATGCTCTGTTCCTCTCTGAATCTGCTATCTTACTGGTCATGGCTTTTGATCGCTATGTGGCTATCTGCACACCACTGCATTATACATCCCTGCTTACAGGCTCTCTCATTGGCAAGGTTGGTCTGGCGCTGATAGCTCGAAGTGTGGCTGTTGTTACTCCAGGTGTTCTACTGATTCTCCGCTTGGACTTCTGCCGAAGCAACATTATTCGTCACACATACTGTGAGAACATGGGCATTGCCAAGTTGGCTTGCAATAGCTTTACCTTAAATAGCATTTATGGTCTCTCAGCTGCTCTGCTCACGACAGGGCTGGACTTCGTCTTCATTTCTTTGTCCTACTGGCTAATCTTGAAAACAGTTCTACAACTGCCATCAAGGGAAGCACGGACAAAAGCCTTTGGCACCTGCGGAGCTCACATTTGCGTCATTTTAATATTCTACACACTGGCCTTTTTCTCTTTCTTTACCCATCGCTTTGGACACCATGTGTCCAGGCACACTCTCATCCTCCTAGCAAACCTCTATCTACTGATACCTCCAACCATGAACCCCATTGTTTATGGAATAAAGACCAAAGAGATAAGGATGCGAGTAGTAGGACCCTGTTCTCAAACATTATTTAAGTCTAATGAAATAGCAAAGAACAGGGAATCCAAAATAAAAAATAAGGCTTAAATAAAAATCCAAAACAGTCTGCTCAGATCTAGCCCTGGAACATCTAACGTTCAATAAAAACACTAAGTAGAATTCAAAAGAGAAAGAATATAAATTGGGTGTGTAGGACAGTAGTGTGAATCTTGGAGGAATTGATATAAGAGGGAATATAATAAAATATATTGTATGAAAAATTAAATAAAAAAGAATATGTAAACATTTAAAATAGTAAAATTATGGAATATATATTACTTCCAAAGTTGATTGTTGTGACAGAAAGAGGAAGATAACAGGAAACATAAGTACCTTTGAGGAATAAATCAACATATTACAGTAATCAAGGGGAAATAAGCATACTAAAGTAAGTTAAATGTTTTATGGTATATGTATTATTTCTACTTCAGTTATCCATAGAGAGAATAAAATAATAGCTTTGTCAAGTCAGAAATTACTGTTATCAAGAACAACAGAAATGAATGAATTCATAAATACTCACTAGATAAACAGTTCAATTAATCAAATAATAAACCCAATGGTCACAAATAATAAACTCCCAGGTATACACTTTATGTACAGAGCCGATGCATAAAATACATTGCTTTGTTGTTTTAGCTTCTAATGTTTTAATTTAAACAAAGTTATATGACTCTCTTTTATTTCCTCCCTACCTTCCCCACCTCCCTCAAAATACTGTTCCCTCAGTCGTAAATAGATAACCTCTTTGACCTTTGATTATGATCGCTGTTTACCTACTTATACATGTATGTGTGTGCACAAATATATGTAAACAGGGTCTGCTAAGTTTATTTATTTTTTGTTTGTGTGTGTATGTTTTCAAGGCTGAGCACTCTGCATTGGACAGTTCACAAGGAAGCTCATCCTTGGAAGACTAACTCTCCTTCCGGAAGCCAGTGATTGATTTGTTCATCATTCAAATGCTTCCCTCTTGTATTTCCAGAAAATATCTATTTCTTACAGACTTTAAGTCATTCATGTACTAAAACTGCTTTAGTTTTACATTCTAGAATTATATTTTGTTTGGATTAAAAATGTCACAAACATGCTGTTTTGTGAAACATCTGAGTTATATAATGATGTCTGAAAATAGAATGAATATGTATTTAAGACTTAGGAAGTAGAGAAACCAGGTTGCTACACACTCCACCTATAGGAGAGCATTGCTGAAGTAGGTAACATCAGTCTGAAGGACTGTGACTCTGATACAAAAAAAATGATTGCTTAGCAATGGTTCAGATTGACATATTAAGTGAATTCATAATACCTCATAGTACAATATTCTGATTTGAAAATAATAAAAGTCTGTCAGGACTTTTATTAGATAAATCATGGAAATCTTAGAGTAACATTCAGTGGGTTTATTTGGCTCTTTGACTTTTTCTTTGTATTTCTAATGTTTTATAGTTTATTTTTGTTTATAACTTTGTGAACTGGTTTTCTTCCGAGGCTAAGATTGGCCTCAGACTCACATTCCTCCTCTTTAAGCTTCTGGACACGTGTGAATACTAATCATGGCTTAGTTTCTCTTGTTCTCTTATATAAACACATGTAAACTCCCTAGTTTAGTTCCCAAAAACTAAGTGTCATGATATTTGCATCCCACTGTGCCTGGTGTATACATTTACATCTGGAAGACTATGTGAGATAAGCCTGAAATTTTAATTATTCATTACTGTTACTATTTCATTCCTGAAAGATGTTTACTTTTGAGTAAGAAAAAAATCAACTATTTCCTTGCAGTGAAGGAACAAATTATGTTGTGGGTTCAATAAAATAGTAAATATACATTGTCTACTGGTTTTACTGATATACTGAGTGCCCTACAAACCTTTTATCAAGGCATCTTTCTTTATTCATAAACAAAGACTCCATATTGCATGTATATCAAAGTAACTATTGTTAAAATGTTTTATTCTCTGAGGTATTAGATTAAAAGATTGAATGAATAAGAGAACTAATAAAGTGAACTGTACCAATTAAAAGAAAATACCAAATAATACTTGAATAATATAAAAAATAACAAAAGTGCCATCTTATGTTTTTGAGAACTTTCTTAAGTGGTATTACATCTATATCACTCTCACCCCTTCCTTCCCAACTCAATTTATATATATATATACATATATATATATGTATATATATGTGTGTGTGTGTGTGTGAGTGTGTGTGTGTATGTTTGTGTGTGTCTGTGTGTGTGTGAGTGTGTGTGTGTGTGTGTGCGTGTCCAGCCTATTGATTTATTTAGCATCACTAATTCACACATGTATCCAGGTCTGACTATATGGACTTGGAAAATTTTTGTTGGACCTTGTCTTAAGATGAACTAGATTTCCCATTCTCAGCAGCCATTGTACACCTCCCCCTAGGAAAGACATAATGAAATTTCTCTATATGTCAATGCTTCCTCCTCCTCTTCCTCCTCTTCCTCCTCTTCTCCTCCTCTGTGATGGTTTGAATGTTCTTGGCCCAGGAAGTGACACTATTAGGAGTCCTGGTCTTGTTGAAGTAGGTGTGGCCTTGGGGAAGGAAGTGTGTCATTGTGGGCATGGGCTTTAAGACTCTCCTCCTAGCTGTCTGGAAGTCAGTCTTCTCCTAGTAGCATTTAGATGAAGATGTAGAACTCTTAGTTCCTCCAGTACCATGCCTGCCTGGATACTCCCACGCTCCCACCTTTATGATAGTGAAATGAACCTCTGGACCTGTAAGCCAGCCCCAGCTAAATGTTGTCCTTATAAGAGTTGCCTTGGTCATGGTGTCTGTCCACAGCAGTAAAAATCTAATTAAGACATCCTCCTCCTTCTTTTTTTATAATAGATAGAGATTAATATAGAGAGCCACAACTGGTAAAATTATAGAGAGTAAGTATCAGAAAAGTACCCACTGCAAATTGTCACATCTGTAATGCAACTCTTGTGCATCTTGTGTTCCAGAAGATGGGAACACTGTAAGAACCATAAGACTAAGGATGGCTGTTTCTAGGTAGTGTCCTGTGGGGCAGTGGACCATGCTACTAAGATGGAACTGGTAAAATTGTAGTAAAAGTTCAGAACCCTGATAAAACTCATAATTGAGAACATCAGGAGTTTGAACTAGCTCTGGACCAGATTTCTGTCCTGAAGCACATAACCATGACATCCTACTAGGAGGACCATAACAATCTGCCATGTATCAACAACACCTGAAGTCCTTCCCCATGCAGATGGAGCATGCCTAACCAGGCCAATTCCATTGCTTGAACAAGACCAGCATAATAACATCACCAGATGGCATTTTCACATGATGAGAAAAACTCCAGGAAGCCATCTAGTCATTTATTCATTAATATGAACAATCACTCATCCTGACCAAATGGACTTTGCTAGGAATGATTTCCTTAATTTTAAAAATGTATGTTTTATAAATGTTTTCTTGAGACTTGTAATAAATATAACGCTGATCTAACAATGAGTTTTAGGAGGCAACATAGTAATCAAAATTTGAAATATATATATATATATATATATATATATATATATATATATACATATATATCCTGTATGTGCATGTATGTACTTAAAATAGCTCCTCTAGCAAATGCTTGTGCTAGAGAAGGCAATTGATAAGATAAATCATATGAAAAAATTGTTATAAGACTATATTAAAAATATCCAGGCTTAATTGCTCAATTGCATGATTTAGTTAACAAGAAAGTTATTAAAAATGTTTTATAAATAAAACCATAAAATGTTTAGCATTTCTATATTTATAGTATCTTACTCATGATGGTTAAGAAACTATGATTAACTACAAAAGATCTGAACAAAATTAATACAGTCAAAATTCCAGCAATATGGTCAGATGATCTTCATGTCTCATAATTTTTTGATAAGTTGTTGGCAGTGGATAGATGATAGGAGTATTAAAATAATACCCATGAAAATGTGACTACTTATAGTTTTCCCATACACTAGTAAATAGTCACAACCCCATGTACCCATGGGCCGAACTAACTGGATGTACTGAGTTATCAAAAAAATTAAAAAATTGGAGGTATAATTGGGGAAAATATAGGAAAACTTGAGTAGAGACACTATTTCATTGTATATGAATGAAATTATCAAGAATAAAGAAATTGGTTTAAATGAAGTTAAAAATAATTTGTATTTAAGTGTGATTTTAAAGCATTTTATATTTAACTCCACCTTATGTGTAAATGTTAATCTTCCTTTTATTTCCTCAGATAAAGGGATGAGATGAGAACAAAGCTCAAGCTGTGTGAATAAATGTCTTGGGCTGAGCCTAGAGCTTTTCTAACTATCCCTATGCCTAAGCACGGAAGCTTCTAACCTCCATACAATCTAATCTTCTGCAAATCTGTACCTAGAAGACTTCATCTTTCAGCCTCCATCATCTAACTTAGAATGTTTCAGCCTTTGAAACTTGCTACTGAATAAACTCACTCTTTCTAACTCTTTTTGAACTCTGGCTGGATGGTTCAACTCAGCTTTGTTCTTGCTCAAACTCCCCAAGGTGTCTGATTCAAATGGACTTCTCTTGGCTTCTGACTGAAATGCTATACTTGAAAAGACTGACTGTGCACTACAGGAACAGAACTGCTCTGAACACAGTCGCTCTGGTCTAAACTGAACTGTCCACAACTACACACAATTGAACTAAACCAAACTGAACTGAGAATAACTAAATTGAATTTAATTGAATTCTCTCTCCCTCACTGCTTTTTTAGTAGCCTCTCTTTACAGTTTTTGTGAAAGTTGGACTTATCCTATTTTAGACATTCTGTCAAACCCTTTTCTGATTTGTCACCTTGTCTACCCCTCAATTAGATTTCATTGTTTGGGATTAAAGATATACTAAAGGTGTGTCTGTATTCTAGACACTGGGACCAAAGGAGTATATTAACAGCATGTCTTATTCCAGCCAGAGTGATTAAAGGTGTGTGGCCTGTCTGTATTCCAGCTGGATATACGTTCCCTTACCAGATCAGCCATGTTACTGAATTAAAATTCCTCTACATTTATGTAATTTCCAATTGCTAAATAATGTTATTTCTCAAAATGGTGTCTTTAAAGGAAATTTTATTGTAATTACTTTTAGAAAGTGGATGTTCTTGTACATGAGATTATTAGTTTTTGAATTTTTTTAAAAAAATCAATGCTTCTTTGGTCAAATATAATGCGCCTAAATAGAAAAATTACAAGTAGGCTCAAGTAAAGGATAAAACTTGGAGGAATGAGACATCTGTGGGAAAAAACTCCATCAAGGGGCAACATGGAAGCTGTGAGTTCTCCATGAATGAATTCCTGGAATTTAAAATCCTAATTTCAATTTTCTACCATCTTTGCATTGTATTAAGTGTGATTTCATTACAGTATTAGTATTAAAAAGATAACACTCAAATTACTCAAATTTTTAAAAATTAGCGTCTTGTTTATTTCTTCGTTGTTTATGCATCCAATAATTGTTAGAGACTGCTTTCATACTAAGGCAAGTCAAATTCTAGGACCATAGCTAGAATAAGATGTATGGGCATACATTACCAGTTAGCAAGGAAGAAGAGATCAGATGATACAACACATCTTTACATCAGATTCTGCTTTATTTTTTATTCACACCAAATATTTAGATATGTGTATTAGCAAAACTGAACATTTCCAGTTATTATTCTATATCTTATGAACATATATGAACTGAATTATTACAAAGATAGAAGATTTTATTTTTAACTAGTGATCAGAGACATCAGAGGATCTGAAAGGAGTTGAGAGGAAAACATAAGCAAAATATATTGTATAAAATTTTTAAATAAAAAGTTAATATTAAAAAACACAACAAAAATGAAAAGTCACTTACAGAAAGGATCTAGAATATCATGTTTTCTTCTTCAAAAATTCTAAATAATTAATCCTTATTCACCTAGATTTGAAAATATTTAAATATGTTACTCACCCTGAATTCTTATTAATCCATGCATTAAACTAATGGATTGTAGATTTTGGCTTCACATAAATATCTGAGGTAATATGGCAAAATTACTTTCAGAATTCTGTAGAGTTAAAGTCATTCCCACAAAGCAAGTAAAGAAAATTGATATTGATGTTGATCTCTTCTAAAGAGAATATACATCGCAGGTAAGAAAGAATTTGCATACCATTATTTTTCAAAGATGACACATAGGCAGCAAGCCAGCTAACAACTTCTGCTTTGACTTATAGTATAAGTGCAATTCTTAACACTTTGTATTGAGGTGTTATCATCTATTGATTATGATTGAATAAATATACATCAAACAATAAAAATAATTAATAATATTGGAATGCAAAAGGTCATGTAAAGTTCTATGCCAAACATTACCAAATGTCAAAAAGCAAAGGAACCTAAGTTTTGCTGATTCAAGGAAAATTTTGGGGATAGATTCTTTATACGAAGCTTAAGGTTAGTACAGGCAAGAACAGAAAAGCCAGGGATTTGCATCATATTACTTTCTAATTAATAACTGACTATGATTTTAAAAGGATATGTGAGGTCATTCTATCTAGTCCTAATAATCAACAGTGAGTGCTAAAGAGCCTGTCTGTAACTGAGTTGCCTCTAATTTTGCTTTGGATATGTTTTGTCTAAACACAACTTGCAAAAATTTACCATGGCATCATACCATCAGTACCAATATCTTTTTGCCTTGATGATATGCTCACATTGTAGAAGAATTGATTTTATGGGGACAGATCAAATGGAGGATTCCTTGTCGGATCTGCTTGGTCTTCACACTGTAGATGATTGGGTTGAGCACTGGTGGCACCATTAAGTAAATATGAGCCATGAAGATGTGAACAAAGGGAGAGGAATGTTTGGCAAAACGATGGACGATAGACAACCCTATCATGGGCACATATAGAATGAGCACGGCACAGATGTGGGATGCACATGTGTTAAGTGCCTTAAGCCTACCCTCCCGGGATGCAATTCTTAACACTGAGTGAAGGATGAAACCATAAGTTATTAAAATACCCAAAGAATCCATACCCCACAGCATAAGAATCACAACCATTCCATATATAACATTAAACCTGATGTCAGCACAGGCAAGGCGGATTATGTCCTGGTGTAAACAATAAGAATGAGAAAGGACATGGGACCGGCAGAAGGAAAAGAATGCTAGACGAACCAGGAGAGGAATGAGTGGAATAGCACTCCGAAGCAAGGCTGCAATTCCAATCTTGGCAATAAGTTTTGGCGTGAGAATGGTAGCGTATCGCAGAGGGTGGCAGATAGCCACATAACGGTCAAGGGCCATGGCCAAGAGCACAGATGATTCAGTGAAGGAAAAAGTATGAATCAGAAACATTTGGACCACACAAATATTAAACTGGATTTCTCGGGAAATAGACCACAACACCCTGAAAAGTGATACCATAGCAGGCAAGGACATAGCCATGTCAGTGAGTGAAAGCATAGCCAGGAAGTAATACATAGGCTCGTGGAGCCTGGGATCAGTACGTACAATGTGAAGTATGGAGCAGTTTCCTGTTACCCCAATAATGTAGATAAGGCAGAATGGGATGGAAATCCAGTGGTGAAATTCCTCATAGCCAGGGATGCCTGTGAGATAGAATGTGGAGGACACACTGCCACTGGAGTTTGAGGGGGGCATTGGGTTGACTGTTCTTGTGAAGTCCAATTCCACCATTACTCTCTAATGGGGAAAGCATTGACAAGTCCAGGATCTGTATTTTAAAAAGAATGGGTGAAAAAGAAAAAGTAAACAAAAAGGACTCTAACGCTTACCTCTAATAACCCCTTCAGCCATTCTAATCCTATTTCCCCTTTCTCTGCATCGTTGATTATTGTCAGTTAAAATTATCTACTTTCCGGACATATGTAGCAGATGTTCAGCTTGATCGTCATGCAGGTCCTCCAACAACTACAACAGCAGCTTACCCTGACTCTGTTGCCTGCCTGTGAATACCGTTCCCCTGACTGGGCTTCCTTATCTGACCTCACTGGGAGTATATGCTTATTCCTGCTGTGAATTGAGGTGCCAGGGTGGGTTGGTACCCAGGGGGATCTCCCCCTTCTGAGGAGTGAAGGGGGAGAGGGAGGGGACTGGGGAGAGGGACATGTGAGGGGGAACTGGGAGGACTTGGGCTGTGTCAGCATGTAAAGTAAATAAACAAATTAATAGAAAAAACTACTCTTAACCCACCAACTCCATCATTTCTGCAGTCTCATTCAACCGCCATTAAAACATGCATGAGCTTCTAAAACTGACAATGCATATGAACACAAATAGACGACTACAGTTTTAATTTAATAATTTCCAAAGACATGGTTTTGAAAAGTAGAGGTTTTACACCAACTCTTCATTAATTAACTCCTGCAGAGATTTGAATTGATGTGTTCATCTGTTAAATTTGGCTTTCACAACTCCAGAGCATCACACAAGGTATCTTTAGAGAAATCAATAAAGTTTAGACTAACAGGTCTCATTCTTCCCTAATTATTTTGTCTTTTAATTGATGTCATAATCTTGGTTTCTTCAGACAATAGACTCCAAATATGATTTGGGTTTGGACTGTAGCTCTTTTTTCTTTTTATTTAAAAGTTTGATATAATGCATATTGTGCTTATTCTTTCCCTCTTCTAACTCCTCCCAGACTCTTTCCACCTCCCTATCTCTCTTTTAAAAACCCAAAAAAACAGATAAGAAAGAATAAGATAAAAATATAAGTACAAAAGGAATGCACACATACATAAACACATACAGAGTCTATGGTTTTTTTTTTTGGTTGTGTGTTTGTTTAGTTGGTTGGTTTTTGTCTTTTGTTTTGTCAATTACACCTGGGCATGGAGTCTTCCTTAGAGTGTAGATGTTATAATCAATAACACTACCACAGAGAAAAAAATTTTCCTGTTCCAGCCACTATCAGTTGCAAATAGCTTTTTAGTTAGGGGTAAGACTTTGTGTACAGTCCCTCATTCCTAGGCTGGTATTTAGTTTGATGTAAACCTGTGTAGATCTTGTGAGAGCTGTCACAATACCAGTAATTTGGATCGTTATTTTGAATACTAATTATATAGTAAAATATATTTAAATGAAATAATGTATAATTGTCAAAGAAAACATTACAATAAAGAGAAAAATAAAAAATTTAAGAGAAATTAAACTTTTGTTTTTTATTAAGATGCCACTTCAGGGTGAATATTGTTTCTCTGGTTCTACACCACATCAGCTTGATTTATTTTGTGTTTGAAATGTAGATTTACTTTTTAAACTACATATAATGCTATATGCCTAAGTTGCATCCATTATCAACCAAAACTTTGGAAATATTGTGCTGGAAACCAGGGAGATACTGTAACTAAACTAGAGAAATTAATTTACAGATCAGCCTGCACAGTTATTTTTTCTCATTGAAGAAATATTTACAGCTGTAACTAAAAATAGTAAGACAGGATATTTGTATTAAATATTTAAAATGACCACTATTAGTAATCACAAAATACTGACTCTGCTACTGATGAGTGTAGCAGAGGCAACAGAAAAACAAGAATCCTTTGTTACAGTATAAATGAAAAATAGAGAAGACATACAGCACCATAATATAGATAGAACCCTAATGAGTGAGAATTACTCAAAGTAATATAGGTAACCCTACTGTAAGAGTTATCAATTTCATCTCAATGACAACCAGTGATTACTAAACATATATAAGAATCACACCCTAACCACTTTTACTAGTGTCAATTTCCATTGATAATTACAACATTCCTACCCAGATGCACTTCATTCTATTTGGTTCAAATAGAAAATAGCACCCAGAGTGAAATACGAAGTTTCACCCAGACAAAGATGAGAATCCTTGGGACTTACTAAGATATTAATCTGAAAACCTATGTTAAACCCTGTGGTTACACCATTACACAGACATGTGATGCAGCTGTCCATCCAGTAGCCGCTAGTCTTCCTGTACAGCTCTACAAGGCTTGCTTTTGACTGTACACTTTCCACTGTTTATGACTACAGTTTCAAATCAATCCTCACATACTTACCATGTGTTGCTAGGATTAGTTTATTAACTGCAATTCCTTATCTGTTAAATTTGAAAGCATCCCTTTGCTTCCTGTAAGCAGTAAATCTACTGACAAAGAGCATGAACCATGCAGTCTTGGGTATCCTCTAGCAGCCTTCTGAGTTTGAAAAGCTGAGCCTAATTGGAGGCTTTTAGATGAGCACGAATAACTAAGATGTTTTGTCATTAACTTGTCCTTAACTGAAAACAAACAAACAAAATGCAAAACAACTAAAAACTTCCCCCAAATAGCTTTTCTTCCACTTTTGATAAATATTCACCTCTTTTGCTTCTCAAGTTTTCAACTGTGTTTTTCCATTTTTTTCTCATCTAAATATTTCCCTGGTCGCTAACACTGGGTACAACAACTTTTCTTCCTATGAGTGGCCATTCAACTCAACAAATAAGTGAGGTTAATTTATACATCTTCCTACAATCCTAAGAGACATGAGGTCCCAAGATATATGCATGACAGTGGCTTTTGCTACCTCAGTGCCAACATGATTTTATGCCACCTCTCAAAGCCACTCAGTCCACTACTTCCAGACTGAAGCACTGAGTTTCTTGGTAGTATGTTTTCATATTTCTCAATTATTTAGTACCTCAGTATCTGGAAAAAATGGTACAGTGTTATGTGGAATGAGATGCTGGTTTGCATTCAGAATACAGATACTGAAGAATTTTTAAATGTAGAGTTATCATTGCTCTGATTTATCATTGCTTTAAGTAGAGTTATCATTGCTCTGATAGAATACCAGAACCAAAGCAACTTGGGGTGGAAAAGGTTTATTTAGCTTGTTCTTCCTCAACTATGTTCAATCTTGAAGAAGTCAAAACAAGATCTAAAAAACAGAGCAGGAAGTTGGAGACAGGAGCTGATGCAGAGGCCATAGAGGAATGCTGCTTACTGGTTTGCCTTTCCTAGCTTGCTCAGCCAGCTTTTTTGTAGAATCTAATACCACAAACCCATAAGTAGCATCAACCACAATGTTTTGTACCTTCCCACATCAATCACTAATTTAAAAAATGCCCTATAGGCTTGCCTATAGCCAGACCTTATGGAGGCATTTTTGAAATATCGGTGTTCCCTATTCTCAGATGAATTAGCTTGTGCCAAGTTGACACAAATATAACCAACATATAGAGTAAGTGGGTTGCCTATATTTTGTCAACAACATTGATTTCTTAATACCTGAAGGCTGATGAAATATGTACCAGCTTTAACAGGTATACTACTGCCAAAAACTTTCATTAACTTTGACATATTCTTTTCTTTTTATCTTACCCATACTTTTCTTCTCTTTTATTGTATATAGCTTTTTCTTTATGTAACATATCCTTAATGCATCCACCCCAAGCCACCTGCTCCTCATAGTTTCTCTCCATCTACCTTCCCTTCTGGATCTCTGTCTCTCATTAGAACATAAACAGGCTTTTAAGGGTTAATCATAAAATAATACACATTAGGATAAAACAATGAACACATTAGAGTTGAACAAGGCTAACAAAAGGAAAGGATCTCAAGAGAAAGTACAGGAAACAGGCTCACTTGCTCACACACTCACTATGACTTTCCATCACAGTGAATACTACAACTGGCCACAATTTTGCACATTATCACTCAACATGACAATGGAAACTAAAACTGATAACCATAGTGACCACTATGGTTGACTGTCCATCACAGTGAACACTACAGCTTACCATCACAATGATTACCATTGTCTGACACTAAACACAAAAACCACTATTCTTATATTTTCTGCTTTTAAGGATCTGCTTTTCACTTTAAGAATATTTTGGTCGCTCTGGGAAACCTTAGGTGGTATGAACCTGGCTTTGAAAAACAACTCTAGAATTAGCATTGATCTAACCCTCAATATTTACATAAATTGTCTCTTCTGCAGATTATATCACAAATTACAGGGGGAGGGAATTACCATTGTACTTGTCCTAAATTTGGGGTACTTCAATGTGTGAGATGATCATAAATGACATGGAATGTTCTCTCTAGTCTTTTCTATGTCCTTTTTTTTTTCCTCCTTGCTTACTGTGTCCTAACTTTTCCCTTGCACTCAAGGGAAAAGTTAACAAGGTTTTCTTCCATAGGCATTGTTTATTTAGTTTCTAATCATATTTCCTATAATATTCTGTCTCAGTGTATTGAATGACTAATTTAGCATGTCATTACATTCTAAACTAAAACAGTTTCTCATCTGCTAGGATTTTCTGGCTGTCTTTCTGTAGCTGATCCTTCCTCATGTTGGTTTCTAGCACATCAAGTGTTTTTCTTATTCCCCCAGTTAAGATGCAATACTAGGAGTATCCTCGGTATGATTGTGCATGAGAATATTCACGGTCAAAAGGAAAGAGACAAGATAAGAAGAAAGTTAAGGAGCATGTGATAGCATATCTGAAAAGATTGGAAAAATTAAAAGGTTATAAAGTAAAAAGTAAGAAATACCTCCTAGATCATGCTTGGTGGTGGGAGGCATGAAGGAATTAAAAATCACATCAGAGAGTTAAGACAGGTGGCTCAATAATAACAGAGGGTCAGTCCAAGAACACAGTTCTACAAAGTCTAAAATCTAATTTGTATGGAGTTGGGGTGGGCAGGGAAATTAAATAGAAAAACAACTAGCTTTCATACTAAGAAAGCAGCTAGGGGGAAAAGACATGCTTTTATCCTGCTGTGGATCTTAGACACTATAACAGCAACCTGTCAGGAAAGATGGGTTTCCTAGTACAACAGGACTGTTGTGAGGTTATCCAGTGTTTTCTGGCTGTACTGAGTTCCTGTCTGCAGTAGGAAGGTATAACACTATGGATTTATTTAAAAGCCTGTGGTTGGAAGGTCAAAGATAGGAAAAGCCAAGTACCAGAAAGTCCTCTTTGAAACAGTCTGTCTTAGAAATGACTGAATAAATAAAACCCAAATGATGGCAACAACAATAGATTTGTTAACATATATGGGCGAGGGAATCTCACAGGATCCAACCCCTTGACAAAGAACTACAGACACCAAATGATTCCTGGGAGAGGGAGAGAATTGGCCTCTTGTCCTTTAGTAATGTTCTATAAAAGTTCATAAGATCATTTCATAAATAAAATTTGGAACTATCCTCCCACAGCCTCTCCCTTCCCCTTCCCATCAGTCACCATTTTCCCTCTAGTTCTTCACACCAGCACTCCATAATCATTGACTTTATGTCTGTAACACAAAGCACATAGGACACACTTATTACAGGCAATGACAACAGGAAAAACACTGACACAAAACAGTGCTAAACAAGGACACAATACAAAGTTTTGCACTGACAGAGGTTTCAAAGAGACTGAGTGTGGTGTAGGTGTAAGGTAGCAATGTGAAGGTGGACAATGGGAACCAGACTGGGAAGGCACCTGCCTATCATTTTGGATATTGTCAGTTATAATACATAGAACTAACTAAATTCAGACAAACACACTTTTTTAAAAAATTTAGTGATTTGTACTTACATGGACTATATTTGAACCCAAACCTGTCTGGATTCAGATACTGACATTACCTTTTATTGGCTGTTAAAATTCAGACACATATTAAAATCTATCCACAATTTTATTTCCTTGTGTGTTAAAATGTAATTTTCTATATTACAAAGGGAAACCTAAAAGATTCAGAAAGAATAACTTTTAAGCATTAGTTATGAAGCCTAGGCAAGTATAATTAATCTCTGAAAAGGTAAATAAACACTTTTATTTGGTACTGTTTTTTTTGATGCAGTCAACAAATATTTCAAACATCAAAATATCCAGAAGACATCTGGGAAATGTCTTTATTAATTATCTTTAAAGGTATTCATAATGATCACTCTTACTAAAATTTATTTGGCTCTGGTTGTTTCAGAAAATAACCCTATCCCAGTGGACCACTAATTGCTCTTTAAGCAACAGAATTAATCAGATGAATCCAGAATGAACTGTAAGTCCAGCTGATGTAAGATGAATGAGCTTTGAGACTGTTCCTCTGGAAGAAGATGGTCCTCTGGAAATGGTCAGTTTTTAGAGTTGTTAAATAAAGCAATGGGAACAGAACTGCACTTTTACTTATATGGAAAGGATGATGTGCTCCTCAGATAGGTAATGTTTATTCTTTGAAGAACTCTGTTAAAGTGAAGGATAAATACCATAGATACATATTTAAAAGACTAGATTTTTGTAAAGGCTGTAAATTTAGTTACTTGCTAGCTAGCTACACTATAGACAATAAAACATCCAGGTAGGAAGTATGACAGCATCTGAGCAGCTTGAGCATGACAGACTATGGTGGCTGAGACAGTTGTAGGCAGAGAAGAACCAGTTTGGGTTTCTTTAACTTTAAAAGTAATCTGTCCTATCAAGGTTTGTAGTTAGAAAAAACACTTGAGATTATTAATTGAGCAAGAACAAGAAAGAAGCATTCTTTCAAGAAAATTCAAACTGCTACAATCTCTTAGTTGCATTAACTACCTTTAAAAAGAATAAATCATTTTAATGCCTTCATTGTTAAAAAAAAACTGGATGTGTGCAATCACTGTTATTCTTGTCTTGACTTAAATTTCTTCTTTTTAAACGTATCAAATATCATGTGTATTCACATACAATGCTTTTCTACACAAATATCAGCTTAGAAATGTTAAATTAATAAATATATATTTAGTATTAGGTATAAATATATATATAAATAAATATATATTTAGTATTAATATATATTTAGTATTAGGTATTTGCACTGCTGTGTAGAAGCAGAAGGATCAAGAGTTCAAAGACATCCTAAGTTTTCATATAAAATGTTAAGCCATCTTAGGCTGCATAAACCTCTGTATCTAAACATTACTATTTTGTCAGTTTAATTCTAAACTTTCTAAGTCTGTAGAGATAAGAAAGATGGGAAAGGAAGAGGTACATTTCAGGCTAAAACTATTGGAGCTTAAATAATTCTCCTGAGCAGAAGTTTGAAAAGAAATGAGTTTATTCATGTCTTTCTCTCTCTAGCATCTCACTTACTTCTACTCTGTTCAACACCCTGACTTCTGTTCTAATATCTGAAAGAGAAAACTCTGAGTGTGTTTTAAGAGGTGGGGCAAGCTGCCTTGCTTCAACTTTTTAGACCTTGTGGAACAAGAGAATCAAAAAGAGAAGTTATAATGACTCTTGTATTTTTCTTTAATATGACTAGCTATTCAGACTCAATCATGGTCTGGTCTAGAAATCAATCCAATATTGGAAATAGCAGTCTTCATTTGGAAGCTGGCTCTGGACATTTTCAGAGACATATTTGGAAGATAGCTGCAGTTCTCTATAATATTATGTTAGCAAGAGATAAAGTTGGGACAGGATCTGGACTTCAAACAAGTATTAGTACATGTGTTAAGACTCTTTTGTCAAGTTAAAATTACTTTTGTTTCTTCTACAGTATTTAATGTAAGTTGCATTGATTGTATTGTATACTTTTTAATTGTGTTAGTGTGTGGAAACCTGGCATGTCAGTTACTGTGGTCTATCAACTAGCTTTTGTTTTATTGCCCTGAGTATCACAGAACCTTGGTCTTCTGAAAAAAACTCACAAGTACTGGAAGAAATGAGTCAGGCTATAAGCAGAAGCAAGAGGGTAGTGGGCTTGATTACTGCTGGTATAACAGTTTTAATTACAACAATTGCTAGCACCTCTGCTTCTGCAGTTGTTTTGACACAAGAAGTTAAGACAGCTACATTTGTTAATTATTTAGCAAAAAATGTTTAATGTGTTGAATATAAGAAAGGATTTAGATAGGCATTTGGAACAATGGATTGATGCTCTTTATCCTATTCAAATTATTGGAAGGAGGATCAGAGTTTAAGAGTAAGGAGCCATCTCGAGTGTCATGCCACATACCATTAGATCCATATTAGTTCTAAAATTTACACTGGTGGTCATTATAATTAGGAAAAAGTTTAAAGACACTTGCAGTGTATTTGGCATGATTCTAACACTTCTCTGGTTGTTTTAACTTTTCATAGTGATATTATGAATTTAAAGAATGCTGCTCTGCTGAGCATTGATGTGGCAGATACTGCTGATAAAATTACCCATGGCCTGTCAGTTTTTTTTATTTTGGTCAAACCTCAGGAATTGCATATATATTGTGATCATGCTAGCCCCTTTTGTCATGGGAATATTTTTATTTCTGGTCATTGTGTTAAAGTTTGTCTTTAACAACATCAACATGTTGGCAGACAAAGTACATGGCTTGTAACTGAAAATGGACCCCCAGACAGAGTTATTAAATTAATAGGCTGGCAAGTCAAGGACAGGTAAGATTCTGCACAGAGTCTTACCAACCTAAGACAGAAATCCATTGCTTTTGATAATGCATATTCCACATGTGTAAGGAAGGCATTCTTGGCAGAACGACTTAAGACAGGCTCAATCTTGCTTATGAAATAAAAAAAAAAGGAGAGGGGGAGAGGTGGAGAGCTTTGCGGGCTGCTTGGCAAAATCTGACGTGGGCAAAGGACAAGGAAATGGACTGCTTGGCAAGAATATGGCATTGGCCAAGGACAAGGAAGTGGGCTTACGTCAGGAATCTGACATTAAGCTACAACAAAGAAGTAATTTCAGGCAGGAATCTATATTAGGCTACAACAAAGAAGTAATTTCAGGCAGAAATCTAAATATTAAGCTACAACAAAGAAGTAATTTCAGGCAGAAATCTAACTCTTTAGGCTAGAACAAGGAAGTAGGCTTCAGACATGAAAATGACTTTCGACTAGGACAGGGAAGTTGGCTCAGATATGTTGATAAAGCCCTTAGAAAGAGTAATCACGGAGGTATTCAAGGTACTTTGTTTATTGCCTTGCTTGTTCTTTGAGTATTTGTGTGTAATGTCTTGCTTGTTCCTTGATTATTTGCATCTATTGTATCGCTAGTTCCTCAACCTAGAACTGACTTAATACTTACATGTAATTAAAATTGTATAAAAGTAAAAAGGAGGAAGGGGGATGGGATAGAGGGATAATAGGGAGGGGAAATGGGGAAAAGGGATGACATCTGAAATATAAATAAATAAAGTATCCCCCCCAAAAAAGAGAGGTCCAAGCATTTTGTCTTATAGAATTATTAAATATAATCGGTGACATGAAAACTTAATTTTAACATCATGAAAACAAACGGACCTGATAGTCAGTAGAAGGTATTGTGGAACTGTCATGGCTTAGACACACCTTTAGTGATATTCTTGCATTATCGACAATATTCAGAGATCCTGTTTTATAGCTGCAAAACTGAAAATCACTATTTACTTTGCACAGTGCTTCCAGTTAAGTAGCAATATAAAAAGCACTCTAGGATGGTGTTTAGTTTTCCATTTTAAGAGAATCTATACATTACTCTTTTCATCAAAATGTATGAAAATGGTGAGACACTACATTTATATGCAAACATCAAGAGGTTTATAAGAGTTACTACTTGTGCCAAATATGTCCAACACAATGAAAGTTAAAAAGGGCCAGACATATGGGGAGTGAGTTAAAACAGAAATTATGGTTTATGAAATTAAGGATTAAAATAATAGAACATGTGAACTGAGAAATTTCACTTAAAAAAAAAGAACTTGTTAGAATATTCTTTGCTTGTTCCTTGACTATTTGTGTTTATTGCCTTGCTTGTTCCTCAACCTAGAACTGACCTTATTACTTGCATGTAATTAAAACGGTATAAAAGCAGATTGGGAAAAAGTAAACCTGCCTCAGCCTCAGCACTGGCTGGGGTCATCCTAAAAGAAAAAAAAAATTCTTGTTAATTTTCAAATTTTAGAAAATCTGGCTTCAGAAAATTCTTCAGTTTTGTAGAGCTGTAGTTTTGCAGAGCTGTAGAAGATGTCTCATGGGTAAATTCTGTAACACTCTTGAAAAATAAGGTTTGTAGAATAAAAACTTTTACTTAAAAGTACAGAAAGAGAGAGAGAAAGAGAGAGAGAGAGGGGGAGAGGGAGGGAGGGAGGGAGGGAGGGAGGGAGGGAGGGAGGGAGGGAGAGAGAGAGAGAGAGAGAGAGAGAGAGAGAGATATTTAGGTTTGATGTCAAGAAGGAAATGTATGCATCTAAAATTTCAAACATATTCCCAAGAATTAAGCAAGTTATAAAAATAAAAGAATGTTGAGATTTTGTTTTGCAATATATAGTGTCAAATAAGTTTAATTTTAAAAATATCTATAAGAGTTTTTACTTGATTTATAATCAGCATGAGGTGTCTGAGTACATGATTTACCTAATATTGCTAAGGACCTTTTATTCACTCTACTTCAGTGATTCTCAGTCTCTCTAAAGTAGTAACACTTTAATCAGAGTCCTATGCTGTAATGACTTCTGACCATATAATTATTTTTGTTTTTATCTCGTAACTATAATTTTTCTACTGTGATGAATCATAATAAAAATATCTGTGTTCTCCAAGGATCTTAAAAGAATGATAATGGGTCACCCACAGGATGAGGAACCACTGCTCTAATTAAAACTTGGGTAGAGCTACAGGGTAAGTTTTGGGGAATACTCCAGGTTTAATTTTCATTTGATTGCAGAGCATGCACTCTGTTCGAGAAGGACTTCAGCCACAAACAGTGGGCAGTGCCATCATGGAGCCAGCTAATAAGTCACAACTCTCCCCAAGCACCTTCTGGTTGATGGGCATCCCAGGCCTAGAGCACCTCCATGTCTGGATTGGGATTCCTTTCTGTTCCATGTACATGGTGGCCCTGATGGGGAATGTGACTATCCTGGCCGTGGTGAGAGCAGAGCGCAGCCTCCACGAGCCCATGTTCCTCTTCCTGTGCATGCTGTCTGTCACTGACCTGGTCCTCTCTACATCTACATTGCCACGCATGCTCTGTCTCTTCTGGATGGAAGCCCATGATATCACCTTTGATGCATGTCTTACTCAAATGTTCTTCATCCACAGTTTCACTGCCATGGAATCTGGCTTCTTCTTGGCCATGGCCATTGACCGCTATGTGGCCATCTGTGACCCACTGCGTCATACCACTATTCTCACCCACAGCTGCATTGCCAAAATGGGAGCAGTTGTGGTGCTGCGGGGGATAGGCTTCTTCTCCCCACACCCCATCCTGCTCAAGCAGCTGCCCTACTGCAGAACTCGAATCATTGCACACACCTATTGTGAGTTCATGGCTGTGGTGAAGCTGGCATGTGTGGACACAGGAGCCACCAAACGTTACAGCCTTAGTGTAGCGTCTGTCATTGGTTCTTGTGATGGCTTCTTCATTGCCCTCTCTTACGTTCTTATCCTCCGTGCTGTTTTCCGTCTTCCATCTCGAGAAGCAAGTCTGAAAGCCTTAGGTACCTGTGGCTCCCATGTCTGTGTAATCCTTGTTTTCTATTCTACAGCCGTCTTTACATTCCTGACCCACCGTTTTGGCCACAATGTGGCCCCCCAAATTCATATCTTCATAGCCAATATGTACCTTCTGGTACCACCCTTTCTAAACCCCATTGTTTATGGTATCAGGACAAAGAAAATTAGAGAGTATGTTCTTAGTTTTCTTAGAATAAAAGTTTCCTGATATTTCAGAAGTTTTCTGCAAAGAAATTGGCAACATAGGAGTTTCCTATGCAAGTAACTCAAGCCTTCATTGTAACTGCCATCTTTGTATTTTCTCACAGAAATTAGAGGATTTATTTTGGTCTCTTCACATAATATTAATGTGTGAATTATAACAAAACTAGCAAGTAAAATAGTTTTGTGGGCATCTGCCTTTCAGAGTCTGTCCTATGAGCTTGATGAGTATTGAATGTATCTCTTAAGTCCTTGCTTTTACCAATATGTGATTTAATGTCTAGAGGCTTATTTAAAAATCAATGAGTTACAAATGACATTAAAATCTTAAAATAAGCCCATAAAGAATGTAAAATTGAAAAATTAATAACCACTGACAATATACCATGAGGAGGCATTATAAATGATCTAACAGCATCTGCATATGAAGAACATTTCACAGAGACACAGCAACTGACACAGCGATTTCTCAATTAGAAGACATGCTACAATCGAGCACTGTAGCCATTAAACCCACATGTTCTAAGCTCCATATTTCAATGGAATACTTTTCCTCACTAAGAGTAACTTGTGTCAAACTGTTTGTCAAGTGTGCATGAAGCCGAGGGTTTGCTCTCTAATACTGCATGAAGCAGGTATGGCAAAAATTATAGTAACTTACATTCACTATTGCATTTTTATCTCAGCTAACCCTTGGTCCCTATTATAATGGTCCTCAAAGCTTCTGTAACTTGTTTCTCACACTACATGTTTACTTATGTTTACATCAAAAGACCTGTCAAGAGCAATGAACTTGATTTATTTTTGATGTTATTAGGTGGCCTTGTTTCTTGTTAAATGAAAAGTAAAAACCAATGTGTAAAGCACAGTTCACATTTTTGGATAACTGTTCTCTCAGAAACATTGATGATCAAATTGCTAATGAAAATGTAAGTATATTTATGAGAAATATAACCATTTAGCTATACCTCAAAATATGGTAACCTTAATCTTTCTTAGTCTATTACCAGTCAATAAAGTTGACGTTAATTTCACTTAGGTGATGCTGTTTTTATAAAAAATTATAATTTCTAAATATTATTTTCCCTTTTCTCATTCTGTGTTTTATCTACAACTAGAAACTTATTGAAGGTACATATCTAAGCTCATTTACTTTTTAATAAATACAGTTGTTCAGTCTCTTAATAATCACCAAATTGTTTCAGCAATTCTATTGATTACTAATATCTAGTGTCTCCTCTACATGTGTCAGAGTTTTCTTCCTAGCATAGATGACAAATACATAGATGAATGATAGGTAGGTACATAATAGATACACAGGTAAGTAGATACTGATATGTGTGTGAGGAAGGCTTGTTAAATCAACATTCTCCAGTTTCTCTTAGTTCCCTCTACATCTCTGTGTGCTGTTTTCTACCTATGAAGACTCACATTTACATTCAAGCCACAGTACTTTTTCTATCTTTGTCTTTGCTGATTTATTGTTTGTTTGTTTGTTTTTCTAGACAGGGTTTCTCTGTATAGCCCTGGCTATCCTGGAACTCACCCTGTAGACCAGGCTGGCCTCAAACTCAGAAATCTGCCTGCCTCCGCCTCCCAACTGTTGGGATTAACGGCATGTACTACCACTGCCCGGCAGTCTTTGCTGATTTTTCATTCTTCTACATCTTTCTTACCTAGGAAAAACTAGATGTTATTACAATTGAAGTACCACTTAAACTCCTGTACTTTGTTTGGAAGATTGATTTCTTCAGCCCATCCTGACAAATTTTCACCTTGACACCATTGTGTCTATCTCAATATATCATTGTATGTTTCAATATACAGTAAGTGTAATTTACTATATAAATAATATGAAAGAAAGAAAATAACCACATGATCATGCCATTAGATGCAGAAAGGCCTGTGTCAAAAATCTAACACATCCACATAATAAAAGTCCTGGAGAGATTAGAGATGCAAGGGACCTACCTCAACATAATAAAGGCAATTTATAGAAAGCCCAAAGCTAACTTCAAAATAAATGGAAAGGATCTCAAAGCAGTTTCACTGAGATCAGGAACAAGACAAGTCTGGCCATTGTGGTCATTGTGTCCACACTTATTCAATATAGTACTTGAAGTCTTACCTAGAGCAATAAGACAACTAAAGGACATTCGGGGAGTACAATTTGGGGAGAAGTCAAAGTGTCTTTACTTGCAGATGATATGATAGTATACATAAGTGACCTGAAATATTCCACCAGGAAACTCCTACAGGAAATAAACACTTTCAGCAAAGTAGCTAGATACAAAGTTAACTCACAAAAATCAGTAGCCTTCCTATATCCAAATGCCAAATGAAATAAAAGGAAAAAACCAAAACATCATTCATAAAAGCCTCAAATAACATAAAATATCTTAGATTAACTCTAGCAAAGGAAGTGAAGCACTTATTTTAATTAGTCTTAATTCAAATAAACAAAATCATTTCTTCACTAAGTGATGCAAAAATGGAACAAAATAATTACACATTTGTTCTCCTACATCAAGCTTTGATTGCATATTCAATTTGTCTCCCTTGGTACATTATAGAGTCATTCATGGGATCCTGTGCAAACACTACTGTTCAGAGGAGGGCCATTATTCTAAGTATAATTCAACCATTTATAATTAGGGGTGATTTTTTAAAATTTAATAAATGCTTTAATATTGAGTTAGTTTCTGTATATTTTTCAGTTTGGGGGATATGTAAGTGATAACTCTATAAGAAATCTATGGATTTTTCTTTCTTTATATTACTAAGAAATGTACATTTCATACTTATTTAAAGTTCCCTTGTTTTTTTATTTAGTCTTCTCTCATACAATATATCCCAACCACAGCTTCCCCTCCCTTTACTTCAAGTTCCCCTCATCTTCGGTCTTTTATTAAAACAAATTCCTGTAGGTTCTCCTTGAATCTTCTTTCTGATTCATGAATCAGATTGTATACGTTAGGTCTGAGTGTTGAAAATAGCTCAATTTTACCTCCTATTATCTGGAAATAAGTTTAAATACTGAGAACACTGAACAACTCTAGATGATAGTTTTTTTGGTTACTTTGTTTACATTATCTCTGGGTTTTGTTTTGCCATAAGCAAGAGACTTTGATATTTGCTTAGTCACACTCTGTAACTGGGCACAAGTCCAGGCTCCAGTACCTTAACAGACAAGACATGCACTCATCCTATAGACCCATTAAAATAACAAGTGATAATGAAAATCATACAGAGAAGATACAGCAAATATGGACACATTAGAAATATCACATATGGAGTGGTACAAGTATCTTGACATTTTTTATCATCTAGTATATCTCCAATAAAATACTATGAGACACATTGCATTTAAATTTTTCCTTTCTCCATTTCTTAGGTTTCCAGTTTTCATTTATTTTTTAAAATTGTATATATGTATGCTGTATTTACATCATTCCCCCTTCATTTTTATAACTCCTTCTCCTCAAATTCATAATCTTTCTTAAATTAGTATTTGTGTGTGCATATGTATGTGTGTGCATTAAATGGACACATATATAAATACAATCTATTGAACTTTCTTCTCCAGGGTTGAACTCCCCTGATTACTTATCCAATACCAAGCGGCCAGCCCCCAAAACATATACACTTGAGAAACATTAAATCTTTAATATTAAGAAGAATGAATATTCATCAGACTTTATGTTATATTTCTCTCCGGCGTATGCTGGACTCCTTGGGGAAAACAGAAACACCTGGGTCACTCTTTCAGCCTCTGAGTGGCTGCACGTCTTCAATTGTTTATATAACTGATGTCAGCAGCAGGTGTAACAAAGCAGAACTACATCAGCGTCTGCCGATAAAGGTAGGATCACATGTGACACAAGTAGCTCACCATTCCATGACAAACAGAGGACAAGTACTTGGCCCTCATGAGAACCAAAGGGATCAGAATCAGATAGAATAGCATTGCACAGGGGACAGGGAACAAGATGTTGTGAAGACTGTGCTATGAAAACAAATTTGTTTAACTTCTGTAAACTCCCACAAACTATTTTAATTACATGCATTTTCCTATTTCTATGAATGAGTATTCTATCTCAGCTGACATTTGTCTTGAGTCACCAGCTATTAATTCTGTTTAGAGTTTTCTTTGTTCCAGTAACTGCGAAGCTTTCCACCTAATTTCTCTCCAGAGGAGGCATGCCACATAACTGAAATTTACTAAAGATAAGTAGGCTCAGGAAAAGTGGGAATATTTTCCCTTTAAATTATTTTTTATCACCATTCCAGAAAAGGACACACAACTGTGATTTGTGTCCACTATAGTCCTAAATCAATTACTTGTTCTTCTGTGTATATGTACTTGCTGATTATAATCTTATTTAGTCTTAAACTTAGTGAAAATTTGACAGCTTTGGACTTCTTTTAAAGGCGTGCTTTTCTACTTTCCACATTTATGCATTTCTTTGTGTGGTTTTGTATGAACATAACAGAGTGTATTTGAGCATTTTGGTCACAGAAGTATCTCAGATATTACTCTTTGCCGTTTATCTTGTTTGAGACCAGGTCTCTTGGTCTTCCCTGTATATAGTAGACTAGCTGGCCTGAGACCTGAAGAAAATCTTATGGTGCTGCCGCCAATCCTACACTTGATTTTATATATGCATGATTTTATTTAGTTTTACATGGCTTCTGGAGGGCTGAGTTTATGTCTTCAGGCTGGTAAAGCAAACATTTTGTCAACTGAGTCACCTCACCAGCCCACATGGTGTGTTTTTATAGTTGCTATTAAGTATAGCACTATAGTAGACATTCCTTAAGATTTTTAAATAAAATTTAATTTTCTTTTTGCATCCATGTAAAAAAAGTAAGATAATGTACATATTTCTAAGAAAGGTCTGGTTTATGGTATACACATAAAACTTGATCAAAATGTATGTATGAGATTTTAAGGCATGCTTTTCCTTTGTATTTGTTTTACTCTTTAGTCCAAGAACTGTTTTGAAGAGCAAATTTACTGTATAATTTGGTGTGCTTAAATTTATTCTTGTCAAAATGCCATCTGTTATTAATCTATTTTATTTAATTACATAAAACCTTTCTATAAAGTAATTAACCACAAATAATGAACCAGGTACTTATTATAATCACCAAAACATTTTAATTCTCTTGTTAAAATTTGTTTTCCTTTACTTTCTATTGTTTTTAGATTTATGCATTTTTAATTATTAGTTTGTTTTTGCCTGTATGTATGTCTTTGCAATATATGCATGCCTTGTGCTTCTGGAGGTCAAAGGAGGGCAATAGAGCGCCAGGTACTGTAGTTATGGATGATTGTGATATACTGTGCAGCTGATGGAGACTGAAGCCAGGTCCTCAGGAGCAACAATTGCTCATAGCTACTAAGCTGTCTTCCAGCCCCTCTCACTCATTTTCAAATGAAACAAGTCTGCCCATGTTCAGGTGTTATCAACTTGAAAACTTATTTACTTGTTTATTTCTTCCTCCATGTACTCATTCCATTATTGAGATTAATAAAACTTGCTAATTCTTTAAATACCTATAAAGCGGGTATCTCAAAGAACAGTTCTAAAAATAGCGTGTTGGCCGTACATTTCCTGGTAGAGGTGAGTTGTTCTACACAACAACCCCTTTGATGCTGTAGAATGATACTGATAGAACTAGTAGGCCTTAATTTTGTTAAAACAGTATCTCTAATCTGTTGGTTCATTCATTGATATATATCTCTTTCTAATAAAATATGCTACCACTATTGTTCCTCTATATCTAGTCTGAAACTACTTTCTAGAGTTATAGTCTTCAGAACACATTAGAATTCATTAGAACGTGTTAGAACTTATAATGTTACTTCAAAAAATAACATTGTCTAATTCTAATTTACTAGTATAAAGAAGAAACAGAAACAGAAGCTGTTCAGAGAAGAAAAGAGATTTCAACTTATAGAGAATGATTGTATCTTCGTACAAAATTGGTTATTTATAATAAGAACATTCCTTCTTTTATTTAAAGGCATAAGTATGGAGAGTATAATTTCTTAGAAACCTTCACCCTACTTACAGTTTTCATCACTTTGGGTGAAAGACTATCAATAACTGATAAATAAATTACATATCAATATTTCAAGTCATGGCATAATTAAAACTATTGAAATTAAATTAAATCTGTTCCTCTCATTCTGTAATGATGGTATTGTCATTTTAATATATTTTCATAATTGTTATAGATAAGTTTACTCTAAATCTAGATGGTTAACTGTAAGATTGATGCTGTAATAAATCTATAACTCTCTGTTCATTTTGAAAGGACTGAGACCAGTATGTAGCTCAGTGAGAATAAATGCTTGCCACTGAGCCTGGTGTTCTGAGTTTGATTCCCTAAAACAGATCAACTCCTGTAGGTTGTTCTCTGACTCCACATGTGTGGCATAGCACGTGTGAGCGTGCACACACACAGAGAGATAGATAGAGAGACAGAGACACACACAGAGAGAGAAATAAGTAATATAAACTTCACTAAAAAAGAAATTACTTACTATATATTTTTTAAATTGTATGACTCTTAGAATGAAGATGAATATAAGTAACCAAGTTCATATTGGCTTACAAATAAAAAAAGACCTATAAAGCAATGAGAACGAGAATAAAAATAAAACTGAGTTTCTGTGTTCTATCACTAGAATATTATTTCTTTTTTATTTTATTTTTATTTTTTTTTAATTTTTTTATTGGATGTTTTATTTACATTTCATATGTTGTCCCCTTACCCCATCCCCCACCCACCCAGGAACCCCCAATCCCCTCACACCTCCTCCTTCTTCTTTGTGGATGTAACCTCTATCTACCCCCCCACTCCCACCTCCCCACCCTCAAAACTCCCACCCCCTGGGGCGTCCAGCCTTCATGAGGTCAAGGATCTGATCTTCCACCTGTGCCCAGCAGGGCCCTCCACTCTTATATATTCAGCTAAGGCCCTGGATCCCTCCATAAGTGCTCCCAGGCTGGTGGTTTAGACCCTGGGAGCTGTGGTTGGTTGGTATTGTTGCTCTCCTCATGGGGCCACAAATCCTTTCAGCTCCTTCAGTCTTCACTCTAACTCCTCCATTGAGAACCCCATAATCACTTCATGGCTAGTTGTGAGCATCTGCCTCTGAATATGTCAGACTCTTGAAGACCTCTGAGGAGACATCCATATCAGGCTCTTATCAGCATGCACTTCCTGACTTCCACATCAGCATCTACCTTTGGTGACTGCACATGGGATGGATACTCAGGTGGAAAGGTCTTCAGACGGCCCCTCCTTCAGTTTTTGTCCCTCGCTTTGTCTCCATATTTGCTCCCTTGAGTATTTTGTTGCTCCTTCTAAGAAGGACCGAATCACCCTCACTTGGTCTTCCTTCTTTATGGGCTTCATGTGGCCTGTGAGTTGCATCTTGGGCATTTTAAGGTTCTGGGCTAATATCCAATAATCAGTGAGTGAATACCATGTGTGTTCTTTTGTGATTGGCTTACCTCACTCAGTATGATAATTTCTAGTTCCATCCATTTACCTAGGAACCTCTCAAATTCATTGTTTTTAATAGCTGAGTAATACTCCATTGTGTAAATATACCACATTTTTTTAATCCATTCCTCAGTTGAAGGACATCTGGGTTCTTTCCAGCTCCTGGCTATTATAAATAAGGCTGCTATGAACATAGTTGAGCATATGTCCTTGTTATATGTTCGAGCATCTTCTGGGTATATGCCTAGGAGTGGTATAGCTGGATCCTCGGGTAATGCTATGTCCAATTTTCTGAGGAACCGCCAGACTGATTTCCAAAGTGGTTGCACCATCTTGCAGTCCCACCAACAATGGAGGAGTGTTCCTCTTTCTCCACACCCTCGCCAGCATCTACTATCACCTGAGTTTTTAATCTTAGCCATTCTGACTGGTGTGAGATGGAATCTCAGGGTTGTTTTGATTTGCATTTCCCTGACGACTAAGGATGCCGATCATTTCTTTAGGTGCTTCTCGGCAATTAGAGTTTCTTCTGTTGAAAATTCTTTGTTAAGCTCTATACCCCATTTTTTAATAGGGTAATTTGGTTGCCTGGAGTCTAATTTCTTGAGTTCTTTGTATATATTGGATATTAGCCCTCTATCAGATGAAGGATTGGTAAAGATCTTTTCCCAATTTGTTGGTTGTCGTTTTGTCCTATTGACAGTGTCCTTTGCCTTACAGAAACTTTGCAATTTTATGAAGTCCCATTTGTCAATTCTCGATCTTAGAGCATATGCCATTGGAGTTCTGTTCAGGAACTTTTCCCCTGTGCCCAAGTATTCGAGGCTTTTCCCCACCTTCTCTTCTATTAGTTTCAGTGTATCTGGTTTTATGTGGAGGTCCTTTATCCACTTAGACTTGAGCTTTGTACAAGGAGATAAGAATGGATCAATTTTCATTCTTCTACATGTTGTCCTCCAGTTGAACCAGCACCATTTGTTGAAAATGCTGTCCTTTTTCCACTGGACAGTTTTAGCTCCTTTGTCAAAGATCAAGTGACCATAGGAGTGTGGGTTCATTTCTGGGTCTTCAATTCTATTCCATTGATCTTCCTGCCTGTCTCTGTACCAATACCAGGTAGTTTTTATCACTATTGCTCTGTAGTACAGCTTGAGGTCAGGGATGGTAATTCCTCCAGAAGTTCTTTTATTGTTGAGAATAGTTTTCGCTATCCTGGGTTTTTTGTTATTCCATATGAATTTGAGAATTTCCTTTTCTAACTCTGTGAAGAATTGAGTTGGGATTTTAATGGGGATTGCATTGAATCTGTAGATTGCTTTTGGCAAGATGGCCATTTTTATTATATTAATCCTGCCAATCCATGAGCATGGGAGATCTTTCCATCTTCTGAGATCTTCTTCAATTTCTTTCTTCAGAGACTTGAAGTTCTTGTCATACAGGTCTTTCACTTGCTTGGTTAGATTCACACCAAGGTATTTTATATTATTTGCAACTATTGTGAAGGGTGTCATTTCCCTAATTTCTTTTTCAGTCTGTTTATCTTTCATGTAGAGGAAGGCTACTGATTTGTTTGAGTTGATTTTATAACCAGCCACTTTGCTGAAGTTGTTTATCAGGTTTAGGAGTTCTCTGGTGGAAGTTTGGGGGTCACTTAAGTATACTATCATATCATCTGCAAATAGCGATATTTTGACTTCTTCCTTTCCTATTTGTATCCCTTTGACTTCTTTTTGCTGTCTAATTGCTCTGGCTAAGACTTCCAGTACTATATTGAATAGGTAGGGGGAGAGTGGGCAACCTTGTCTAGTCCCTGATCTTAGTGGGATTGCTTCAAGTTTCTCTCCATTTAGCTTGATGTTGGCTACTGGTTTGCTGTAAATTGCTTTTACTATGTTTAGGTAGGGGCCTTGAATTCCTGATCTTTCCAAGACTTTTATCATGAAGGGATGTTGAATTTTGTCAAATGCTTTCTCAGCATCTAGTGAGATGATCATGTGGTTTTTTTCTTTAAGTTTGTTTATATAGTGGATTACATTGATGGATTTCCGAATATTGAACCATCCCTGCATTCCTGGGATAAAACCTACTTGATCATGATGGATGATTGTTTTGATGTGGTCTTGGATTCGGTTTGCTAGAATTTTATTGAGTATTTTTGCATCGATGTTCATAAGGGAGATTGGTCTGAAGTTCTCTTTCTTTGTCGGGTCCTTGTGGGGTTTGGGTATGAGTGTAATTGTAGCTTCATAGAACGAATTGGGTAGTGTTCCTTCTGTCTCTATTTTGTGGAATAGTTTGAAGAGAATTGGTATTAGGTCTTCCTTGAAGGTCTGATAGAATTCAGCACTAAAACCATCTGGTCCTGGGCTTTTTTTAGTGGGGAGGCTTTTGATGACTGCTGCTATTTCCTGAGGGGTTATGGGACTATTTAGATGGTTTATCTGCTCCTGGTTTAACTTCGGTACCTGGTATCTGTCTAGGAAATTGTCCATTTCATCCAGGTTTTCCAGTTTTGTTGAGTATAGGCCTTTGTAGTAGGATCTGATGATTTTTTGAATTTCTTCAGTTTCTGTTGTTATGTCTCCCTTTTCAGTTCTGATTTTATTAATTTGGATACTGTCTCTGTGCCCTCTGGTTAATCTGGCTAACGGTTTATCTATCTTGTTGATTTTCTCAAAGAACCAACTCCTGGTTTTATTGATATTTTGTATTGTTCTTTCTGTTTCTATTTGGTTGATTTCAGACCTGAGTTTGATTATTTCCTGCCTTCTACTCCTCCTGGGTGTATTTGCTTCTTTTTGTTCTAGAG
>NW_021604844.1:211636-239186 GCF_004785775.1 Grammomys surdaster
TTCCTCTTAGCACTGCCTTCATGGAGTCCCACAAGTTTTGGTATGATGTGTCCTCATTTTCATTGAAATCTAAAAAGTATTTAATTTCTTTCTTTATTTCTTCCTTGACCAAGTCATCATTGAGTAGAGAGTTGTTCAGTTTCCATGTGCACATGGGTTTTCCATTGGTTTTGTCATTATTAAAGACCAGTCTTATTCCATGGTGATCTGATAAGAGGCAAGGGATTATTTCAATCTTTTTGTATCTGTAGAGGCTTGTTTTGTGACCAATTATATGGTCTATTTTGGAGAAGGTACCATGAGGTGCTGAGAAAAAGGTATATTCTTTTGTTTTAGGATGAAATGTTCTATAGATGTCTGTTAAGTCCATTTGGTTCATAACTTCTGTTAATGTCAAAGTGTCTCGGTTTAGTTTCTGTTTCCATGATCTGTCCATTGCTGAGAGTGGGGTGTTGAAATCCCCCACTATTATTGTGTGAGGTGTAATGTGTGTTTTGAGCTTTAGTAAAGTTTCTTTTATGTATGTAGGTGCCCTTGCATTTGGGGCATAGAATATTATTTCTACTACAGAAATATATCATATAAAATTCCTGAGATTTTTTTAATGAATAAGCAATATTTTATCATATGTCTTTCATGTTCTGTTTTTAAACTCTGCTGACAAATCTGTAATGTTTCAGACTCTCCATTGTGTTAAGGGATATGCAAAAGGTCCTTTGTTTCTTGTCTCTTTGAGACTTTACTATAGTTATATAACTTCTCCCTTCCATCCTCCATCCAAACCCTCCCATATACACCTATTTGTTCTTTCAAATTGCCCTATTTATTATTAATTGTCCCTATATACATATATCATATGCATTTATATTCCAAAGTATAGGCATCTCAGCCTTTATAATGTTACTTGTATGTATATTTTTTCAGTGGTGATCATTTTATATTAGATAATCAATTGGAAGACCCTTCCCTGAGAAAGATTATTTCTCCCACACTCAAACTTCCTTAGTTGGTGATAGTTCTTTATATATAGGGTAGAGATTATGTGTGGTTTCCTCCATTTAAAGGACTCAATATAAGTATAATATGCAGAAACTTGCATTTACCAAATAACAATTTTCATGATAGGCTCATCTATGTATTGTATAGTACAAATGTCACATGATCTCAAATACATGGCATTCATAAAAGTTAACTCATCATTATTTGAGTTCCAACTAAGATTTGAAGGAAAAGTCAGCCAAGGAAAACAAAATGAGTTGCGTATCTATTGTACTGTGTGGAAACTATAGCTAATAATCATGTTTTTTGTTTGTCTGTTTGCTTGCTTGTTTTTGTTTGTTTGTTTGTTTGTTTGTTTGTTGAGATTGGGTTTCTGTGTGTAGCCTTGGCTGTCCCGGAGCTTGCTCTGTATGCTGGGCTCCAATTAACAGAATTCTGCCTACTTCTGCCTCCCTAGTTCTGGGATTAAAGCACAGCCTGACTAATCATGTATTTTGTTTTTAAAAGTTGCTACAAGATATTTTAAGACAGTTTGATCCAAAAGAGTCTATTATCATGTGATAAATTAATTTAATTTAATCATACAAATTAGTGTGCTTATGTGCTTGTGTGTGTGTGTGTGTGTGTGTGTGTGTATGGTGTGCATGAAAGTTTGTGCATGTTTGCATATGCATTGGGGTATTGGCACACACATGCCATATGTGTTGATGGAGCCTGAAAGTTGACATCCAGAATCATCCTGACCATTCTTTCACCTACACTCAATCAAACCCTGGCATCCTTAGTTTAGGTACCCAGCTTTCTCTGCGGAATCTGTGCCCATGTCTTTGTAGGCTGGATATACAGACGAATGCCATGTCTACCTTGCATTTACATAGATTCTGGGAATTCTAGTTCTGGCTATCATATACAAGCATCAACCACTGAGTAATATCTATTATATCATGTATGCATCTTTCAAATCAATACATCATACATGAAAAGTATATAAAAATTGTATTTGAAGGTTTTAAAATATGTACTTTATCCTGGTCTACAAACAGAAATATAGTTCTTTTGTTGTCTTAGAAATTAAAATTATGTCTTCTGGTTTTGCATTTTTAAAATTTATATTTTTCTTTTTAATTTAAATGCCCAGGATGTTTGGGGACAAGGATCAAGCATCTTATCTATGAATCAGTCAATTCATTCATCTTTTGAGTCATGGAAAGTACTTGCTCATATGACTTTGAAAGCTACTGTTGCAGAGGAAGATAATCATTAGATTATCCAAATACTGCCCCTAATATACTGGTGATGTTCCAAGTTGGAAAATGATTCTATTCTTAATTTAATCTTGGAATAAAACATGTTAAGTGTTTTATATAATCTGTTTATTAATGGACAGATGGATGTGAAGACTCTACACTTTTCTTCAAAAGAATGCAGCAAGTGGATTCTATCATGCCATTGTCAAATATTACCAATCTGCACCCCAGGATCTTTCTTCTCCTTGGCATTCCAGGAATGGAAGCCATACACACATGGTTATCAGTGCCTTTCTGCCTTGTTTACCTGGGTGCTCTTTTAGGGAATTTTTCTATTCTCTTTATTGTCAGAATAGATTCCAATCTGCATGAGCCCATGTATTTCTTCCTCTGTATGCTCTCTGTGACAGATCTGATCCTTTCCACGACTGCCATGCCTAAAATTCTCAGCAATTTTTGGTTTCATGACAGAGAGATTCATTTTGAAGCCTGCCTGATACAGGTTTTTCTCATTCACTCACTATGCAGTATGGCTTCAGGGTTTATCTTGGCCATGGCCTTGGACCGCTATGTAGCTATCTGCAACCCTCTGAGACACTCCACTATCCTGACTCACAGTGTCATCTGGAACTTGGGGATAGTGATTGTCTTCCGTGGAGTGTTGCTTTTCAGTCCTCAACCATTTATGCTTCGCTGGCTTCCCTACTGTAGAACAAATACCATCCCTCATACATACTGTGAATTTATGGCTCTAATCAAGTTGGCCTGTGCAAAGACCCGGATTTTCAGATTATACAGTCTAACTGCTGCCTTCCTAACAGGTGGTTTAGATTTCATATTGATCATATGCTCCTATATTGTCATCCTTTATACTGTCTTTCGTCTTCCATCCAAAGCAGCTCGGCTGAAGACCTTGGGCACATGTGGATCACATGTTTGTGTTATCTTAGTAGCCTATACTCCAGCCTTTTTCTCCTTCCTTACTCACAGGTTTGGTCATAATGTGGCCCCTCACATTCATATCTTTGTGGCTAATATTTACCTCCTTGTTCCCCCCTTAGCAAACCCAATGATCTATGGCATTAGAACCAAGACAATCAGAGAACGTTTTCTCCAAATTTTAACATCTAAAAAAGCATAAAGTAATTATAAAACCACTGATTTATGAAACCAATCAAAAGACCAATCCAAAAGTTCTTTCACTAAAAACACAAAGCAAAACATTTATTCAATATTTATTTGGCTGTTTGATTCTCTTTGCTGGTACATTTGATGCTGCAAGCCTGCCCTACTGTCACACATAAAAATCTTATTATTTCAGCTTAGAAGTTCTGATATGTTGCCTCCGACTCTTTAATCAGCATTCCTTGAAATAACGTGTATTTTGCCTTTTCAGTTATAGTTAATATAGTTATATACACATCATGTAGAAGTGGCAGTTTGTAACCTTAACAACAGAGATTGTAATGTTAAAATAAATGTCTTCTGAAGATACCTCCCAGAAGTCTTCCTGAAATTTTGAAATATAATGTAAATCTAGAAATTCTTTTAATAAATCTAAATAAAATCCAATAAAAACCTTCTCCAGAGGTTTAATAATATTTTAAATTATTATAACATTTCCTTTTCTTGTTGTTTTCACATTATTGTTATAGTCGATTCTTTAAAAGCTATAACTTCCTCAAGAATTCTTTGATGATCTTATATTCCCTACTACTAGATACACTTGCTCTACATTAAGAAATAAAAAAAAGGGTTTGCAGGCAACTCAGTAGTGGTCGTGCTCCCAATACATCGCAATCATGTCTATTATGTCCTATAATGGAGGGGCCGTCATGGCCATGAAAGGAAAGAACTGTGTGGCCATCGCTGCAGACAGGCGTTTCGGGATCCAGGCCCAGATGGTGACCACGGACTTCCAGAAGATCTTTCCCATGGGTGACAGGCTCTACATAGGCCTGGCCGGCCTGGCCACTGACGTCCAGACAGTTGCCCAGCGTCTCAAGTTCCGACTGAACCTGTATGAGCTGAAGGAAGGTCGGCAGATCAAGCCTTACACCCTCATGAGCATGGTGGCCAACCTCTTGTATGAGAAACGGTTTGGTCCCTACTACACAGAGCCTGTCATTGCTGGCCTGGACCCGAAGACCTTTAAGCCCTTCATTTGCTCTCTGGACCTCATTGGCTGTCCCATGGTGACGGACGACTTTGTAGTCAGTGGTACCTGCTCCGAACAGATGTACGGGATGTGTGAGTCTCTCTGGGAGCCCAACATGGATCCAGAGCACCTGTTTGAAACCATTTCCCAGGCCATGCTGAACGCTGTGGACCGGGATGCCGTCTCAGGCATGGGCATTGTTGTCCACATCATTGAGAAAGACAAGATCACTACCAGAACGCTGAAGGCCCGGATGGACTAACCTGTGCTCTAGATGGACTAACCTGTGCTCTGGTCCCATCTCCCTTTTGTTGTTTTTCTTTTTAATAAAATTGCCTTTCTTTCAAAAAAAAAAAAAGAAATTATAAAAACATTTTTCTTTGCAATTCTTATTTATTTTTATAAACTTAATTTACCATACTTTTACATTTTCTTGGTTATGATTAGATATGCCCACATATCCAAAATTACTAAGAATGGCCACAAAAGTCAATATTGCCCATCTTGAAATCTACAAACTATCAGTTATTAGAACTTATTTTTTCTAAAACACTTGTCTGTGAATCAGTTTATGTAATGGTAAAACAAAACACTGATATTTAAGAATATCTTTCAGTTAAGATATTTTCAAAGAAAAATTGGCATATTAAAAGGTTTTCAATTCTAATGTTTGCTGTCTATCTAATGTAAGAGATAACATCCTGTTATTAAATAAAAGCAAATTGATCATGCATCCTAAAAATAGTATCTGTTGCTTGTCAATCATAATAAATAAATATATTTTTACATTTACACATGTAATTAGGTGATTGATTTGCCATAGTTCTAATGAGTATTTGTGAAAGATTCTGATGTGGAAAAGATGGGAATAGGGAAATTATATAATTATAGTATAATCTACATATTTTTGAAAAAATATTTTTATAGCTACTGTAAGACAATCAGGTTTTTAATGATGTGGCTCCTATTAGATAGAGAATGCTGCAGTTGCAAGCCACACATATCAGTGCATATAGACAGCAAAAACTCTACTAGATGGGTTTAAAACAAACAAAGAGAAATGAACATGCAAAGTTAGGTAACTAAGCAATTGGGGAGAATCTTGGAGAAGTTGGGAGAGTATTGCAAATGTGATCAAATTTATATGAAATTATCAAAGAACTAATAAAGATGAGAAACAAAAAATGTAGTGACTAAATACTGCATTTCCACTATGTTCTTGTATGGTAGGAGTCTATTGAAGTGTAAGGATACTATGTTACACAATGCCTATTTGTTGGAGAGGGATTCTCTTGGAAACAGCCTAACATCAATTGACATACACATTTAAAACTAATTAAATCATGAAAATAAGAAGATCTAGTTGGTAATAAATTCACAATTTAATGCAGGCAAAGAAAAAATATCATGGAAAAGATAGGAAACTTAAAATTTAGTTTTAGACATACAATAAAAAAACTGTTGCTCAGCTTGTTTAAAGAACAAGAAAGGAAAGCAGTGTTTAGTGGTCAGAAAAAATATAGGAGTTGTAGAGAAGATAAAATTCCCCAACCTAGTGACTCTACAATGCCAAATTTTACATTTGGAGAAAGGAAGATATATTGAAGCTTTGAATTGTGTTAACTGGGTTAGTACATATGGAAAATGTAATTAAATAATTTTAAAATAAAATAAGATAAAACAACAATAAAGGAAATGAGTTAAAAATTAATTAGTAAAAGTTTGTGGATGTGAGAGAAAAATCCCTCATGCCATAAGATGTATCATTGTTTCAAGAACTTTAGAAAACTGTTCATGTGCTGCAATTTTGTTCTGTGACATCTAGAAAAAAACACATAAACCACAATTAGGAAAATAAAAGCCTAATGACAGCATATGGCCCAGAATGGCATGACAGCATTCAGGGAACTGAGAGACGGAGGAAAGGGAGGAGAATAAATGGCCATGTACAAGAAGAGAGAGAAAGGCAGAACCATGACATCACCTGAGACTTACCCCTAGTTTCCAGTGATATTCTTCCTGCTGGACTGAGTGCCTTTGAGATCTAGAGCCTCCCGAAAGAGAACTAATCACTAGGACCCAATGCATGTGCCTGTAAAGGAGTGTTTTATATTCAAACTATAGACTAGAAGAAATTATTTTCTCTCTTTTGTTAGACGAGAGGGGAAATTGTGCTCCATATGAATTGGCTTATGTGGGACAAGGTACATGACTTTCGTGTTACTTAAAGGCTAGAGTGAAGTCAGAGAGGATAAAAAGAAGTTTAGGTCAATGAAATAGTTTGTCTTTGGATTGCTGCCAGTAAAAGAAGACAATATGATTTTGTAAGAAACCAACTAGTTATGAATTGTTGAGAAAGGTAAGAATATGAAAAGGAACAAACTAGAATCCTATTGAGTAGAAGAAATGTACTGAATAAGAGTATAGAAAGTAAGATTTTCATATATAATAATATCTAAAAAATGGAGATCTACAATAAGAAATCAGATACAAGGTACAACTTTTAGAGGAAGGGTTAGAAAACAAAAACATTATCCAAGTTATTAACATCAGGAAGACTCACGATAAGAATATTTCTGGATACATTCAGCAAATATACTAAATAAAGTATTCAGAACACATTAAAGAAACAATATCTTTATTAATTTTCTCAAAAGACAATTCATGATAATTATTCTCACTAAAAGCAATTTAGGTCCCACAAGTTGGGAAATGGACCCTGACCTCAGAGGACCACTAATCATTGCTCCATCTGGGATGGATCCAGACTGAGCTGTAGTTCCAGCTCCTTTTAACAGAGCATCCCATGTGTCTGTTCATCTAAGACAGCTCTCTGGAGAACACGTACCTTTTAAATTGAAATAATGAAAGCAGAAATACTGGATGGGAAAGAGCAAACAAGACTGCACTCTAATATCCTACTTCATAGAATTATGAGATCATCAGAAAGGTAACATTCCATTCTACAAATAAACACAATAAAGTTAAGGACAATAATAATCATACATATATACAAATAGGTACATCCTTTTATAAATGATGAATAGTGTATCTGTGTATTAACTGAAATGTAGAGTGATAGATTGATAGCCATTCTGAATTAGATTTGTAATAGCATTGTAATCGGCCAGGACAGATCATATCTGTGTGGAGATATTCCTATTTTTGGTCTATTTAGCTTTAGAGTTTGTGAAATCACAGCATGTTTTGTGGAAGGAAAAAAATTTAGGAGTAAAGAAGAAATGTGTTTTATTTATTAAGATAAAAAGTTGGTGGAAAACAAGACTTCATGGTTTTAAAAGAAGTAAGCAGGTAGACATGGGAGAAGCTAGGAACTAAGAAATGAGAGGACTCAAGTAAGGGAAAGAAAGCCAATAGTATGTAATTAAATCTTAATTAAAATAAAAATATCAAAAAAAGCTTAAAAGAAATAAAAATTCACTCCTGGCATTTTAGTTCTGTTTTTTAATTGTAGGTTTCAGGCATACCATATGTACAGGAGCAGAAAAAGGTTTTCCTTGGGAGCACTTTCACATTAAAAAATGACTTAATTAGTTGGAAATATGATAAAATAAAGAATCTGGTGCTAGACTTAGGGCTGGATCACTGCAATACCAACTTATGCAAGATTTTGACACTGAGAAATTTAAGCTTATAAAGAAGTCGGTTGACCAAATAATTGCATTTCCCTAAACAAGATATACCATAGTTTTTAAGTTGTGATAAATCAGGCACTCTAGGAAAAATACAGAAGAGTTTAAATGTAAAATGAGAGTTTCTCAAAGTTAAGATAAAATAAATGGATGGATAGATAGAATTCCATGTGCTGAAAACAAATAAACAACAACAACAAATGGGCAAAAACCTAATTGTCGCCATCAAATCTTGGAAAGACTGCTCTGCCATATGAAGGACCATAAAGTCTATAGATATCCACAGAAAGACCAGTGTCTGCTCAAGGCTTCTGAGGAAGGTAAAAACTAAAAAACACACTGTCTAACAAATAAAAACAGTATCTTCAGAGTATTCAAATAAGTATTAGAAATGTATCTTTCTTGAGACATAAAGAAAAATATTTGAATAATGTTGAATATGTTCCTCATTTTAATTTGATAACTATGAAAAGATAATAAGTGAAAGAAACACCAAATTCACAAATTGGTAGACATTTTTTACTTTATTATATAAATGTTAGCAAAGCTTTCTTTGAGTAAATTAGTCATATTCTTGATTTATAATGAGACTTTGCTGCAGGGTACACATTTTTAAGAAGAATATCTAAGAGATTCTGCACACACACATAACAACAATGAGAATTATCTAACATGATACTTCTGGATATTCTAACTTTATTCCTCAATCATTTTCAGAGTTGTTTATAAACACCTTAGCAAAACATGCAAGCTGTACAAGAAGGACTTCAGCCACAAACAGTGGGCAGTGCCATCATGGAGCCAGCTAATAAGTCACAACTCTCCCCAAGCACCTTCTGGTTGATGGGCATCCCAGGCCTAGAGCACCTCCATGTCTGGATTGGGATTCCTTTCTGTTCCATGTACATGGTGGCCCTGATGGGGAATGTGACTATCCTGGCCGTGGTGAGAGCAGAGCGCAGCCTCCACGAGCCCATGTTCCTCTTCCTGTGCATGCTGTCTGTCACTGACCTGGTCCTCTCTACATCTGCATTGCCACGCATGCTCTGTCTTTTCTGGATGGCAGCTCATGATATCACCTTTGATGCATGCCTTGCTCAAATGTTCTTCATCCACAGTTTCACTGCCATGGAATCTGGCTTCTTCTTGGCCATGGCCATTGACCGCTATGTGGCCATCTGTGACCCACTGCGTCATACCACAATTCTCACCCACAGCCGAATCGCCATGATGGGTGCAATTGTGGTGCTGCGGGGGGTAGGCTTCTTCTCCCCACACCCCATCCTGCTCAAGCAGCTGCCCTACTGCAGAACTCAAATCATTGCACACACCTATTGTGAGTTCATGGCTGTGGTGAAGTTGGTGTGTTTGGACATAGGAGCCACCAAGCGTTACAGCCTTGGTGTTGCTTTTGGCATCGGCTCCTGTGATTGTTTCTTCATTGCCATCTCCTATGTTCTGATCCTCCGTGCTGTCTTTCGGCTCCCATCTCGAGAAGCAAGTCTTAAAGCTCTAGGCACCTGTGGCTCACACGTCTGTGTCATTGTTGTGTTCTATTCCACAGCTGGGTTTACCTTCCTGACCCACCGTTTTGGCCACAATGTGGCCCCCCAGACTCACATTTTAGTAGCCAATATGTATTTATTGGTTCCACCATTTCTTAACCCCATTGTTTATGGTGTTAGGACCAAGAAAATTCGAGATTATGTTCTTAACACTCTAAAAGTAAAAGGCAGCTGATCATGTTGAAGTTGTTTGAAAGCACAGTAACGGAACTTAAAGGAAAGAATGTGAATAAATAGTCTTTTCTCATTATGAACTTTTTTAGTATAAATACTAGTTTTTAATGAGGAGGAATTACTATATATAGAAGTGGCTCAAATTCTGATGAAATTAGTAGCTGTGATATTTTTGTGTGTACTTTGTTTATAGTAAACTTCTTTAGAACTAGATGACAAGTCAATGCAGCCTTTATCCTTGTTGGTACTTCCAATATATGCTTTAATTTGGTATAGCAGCTTACAATAAAAAACAATTCAAAAGGAAGAAACACATGACTGTCTTTAAATGTTCTTCAAGTAAAATGGACTACTGAAAAATTAATGATCACTGTCAGTAATTGACATGAAAGTTATGTATTTGGTTTTGGCCTCTAAATTTATGATACTATCCTATTTGTTTATAAAAATTGTCACAGGAGTCCTCGACAGTAAATGTAGAGTATCCTTTACAATGATCTCAATGATCTAATAAACAAACAATATTTTTCTATTTTAAGTGTGAGTATATTAATATGGGTATGTACAAATGAGTAAAGGTATCCTCAGAAATGCAAGTATTGGATTGCCTGTAACTGGAGGCACAGGCGGTTTGTGGAGCGTGTGTTCTGGGATTGGATGCACAGTCTTCTACACAATCATAGTTTAGCCACAGGTCATCTCTCCAGTCCTACTCAACAATTATTTAAATCACCTTGTAATTATAGGCTATTTTTCTACTGAAAGGAAGTATTACTAGTTTTGACGTGAGCTGACTAACATATGGCCTCTTTAAACCTTTCATTTCTGTAGACTTGGATTCCATTCATGACTGACTATCTCTACATTCTTGTGAATCATCCCAGGATTTGCTCAGACACAATGATCTTGATTTTATTTATTTATTTTTTATATTTATAAAGTAAAAGTTACTTTCTTTTGTAAAAGTCTGTTTTTTAAGTAAATCAGCTTAAAGTGTTGAACCATTATATACACACAATATCGAAACTAAAATTTTTTTTAAAAAATGCATTTTTTACTGGAACAATTTGAGCAATTGAACATTTACTCTTTATAAAATTTAGCTCTTTTCCTTATTTCCTCCTTTATACAATATAGATGTGCAGAAGAACTCAATAAATATTTGTGAAACTGATATTGTCCCTACAGTGACTTATATTTTATAAAAATATTGTTTATATCTTATTTTTGTATAAGGCATGTTGATGTGTTTGAGGTGGCTTTGTGTGTATAGTCCTGTTCACAGATGTGAGAAGATACAGGTATGTGTGGTTGCATGTCTAAATATGTATGTATGTATGGGAGCTAACAGCCAAGGAAAGACAAAGAGGTCATGGAAGTGGGGCTATTAATATCACAAGGATAGAAAATGGGAAACATGAATCGATGTGGCTCTTCAGATGGTATAGGATGTGAAACCATAACAAATATAAAGGAATACTCTGTGTTGGCTACTGAACAGAGTGAGAGATGATTGAGAGTAGGATAGTATCAGGCAAGAGTGAGAAGGCATGAAGACTGTACTCAGCTAAATGCTGGTTGTTAGCTGAGCTAAGAGGGTAAGATGAGTAGTGTATACATGAGAAATATACTCAAGCTCGCATTTTGAAAAGATATTATTGGGCCTTAAAACAAAGAAGATGTTGCCTCCTCTTTCAATATGGAAGAATAAAAGAGACAGCATAATAAATGAAATGAACCCAATCCAGAATGAAAAATGACTGCATTTTATTTGTGGAATCTAAAATAAACAATAAATAAGAAGTAAAACAATCCTACACAAAAAGATACAGGCAACTAAGAAAAGCTAAGGATATGAGAAATAGTCATATTAGAGAAATAATCTTACCAAGGGAAGAACACAGCAGTTGAATGTTCAATACAGAATAGTCAAAACTGAAAATATGCCTACAAGTAATATTATGTATTGACTGAATAGGTTATGTTTAGAGATTTATATGTACAGGCATAAACATATGCACGTGTAACAACATTTAATGGAAAAAAGAGGCCATGAATTTTAAGAGAGCAAGAAGGTGTGTGTGAGAGGGTTTGGAGGGGAAAGAAGCAAGGAGGAATGATATAACTATATTATAATCTCAAAATTAAAAGAAGTACATTTGCAAACAGAGCATCAACAGAGAGAAGAAAAAAAAGCAGTTCCTAGGGTGGTCTAGTGAGACAAATCAAATGGTGCACAGTTAATGACTACGAAGGGTGAGTCAAGTATTGATATAAAGAAATACTATCTACAATAATCCAATATTGTAAATCTGAGTTTCATGTGTTTTAGGTACCCTTCTCTAATAGTTATGTTAATCCCCTCAACTTCATTAAATACTTCACAATGGGTAGCATCGCATTATATATGCTAACTTTATATGTATTTATGTTTTAAGTATATATATTTATAATTTAAAAAGATTTCTGTATCCACAGTGTTGTAAATAATGGTGAGATAAAAATGGAAGAACTGAGTGAACTAGATGTCATAAGGGAACACTCACTGTCCAGAAAGATAATAAAGATCCAGATTATTCATGATGACCAAAAATGTATTTTATTCACTTGAGTATCATGAATATACATTACCCTTTGGAATATAGCCTAATAAAGATGCTGACCTCTAAGGTCAGATAACTGTTATTTACCCTTGACACTGTTATTCTAGGTCTAAGAGTTCATAGTTGACAATTTATGAAAAAACAGTGTGTGTGTGCATGTGCGTGTGCGTGTGCGTGTGTGTGTTTGTGTAAGAATGCTCACATTTATTCATAAATATCACTTGAAGGCTGGCCTTTGCCTGGGCAACAATAATATATGGGTAAATGATATAAGCTCACAGTAAACTTCCTGTTCATCTGAATCTTACAGTCTTCCTGCCCCTCTTTTTGCAATGATCATTGACCCTTAGGTAAGGGAGCTGTATTGCAAATGTATCCATTGCAATTGGAATCCAAAACTTTTCATTTTGATTGGCTGTGGGTTTTAGCAATGTTCCCTGTCAGGTTTAAACATACGTTTCCTTGATGAGAATAAAGAGTACATTTCTCTCTGTGTGTACAAGGACACATATTTATAATGTAATTTGCTGCAAAATTATGTCTCCTAAGGATTCCAAAAGCTATACCGTACAGACTCACCAACATGACTTCCTAAACATGAGCTGAACATGAACATCAAAAATTGAATAGTAATGTCAATTAGAAAAATTCCTGGAGGTCTTATTCTACACAAAGAGCTACAAAAAAAACCAATGAATGTAGAGATGGAGAAATAGTTCTTTTCACAGAAAGAACTAATTGGTTCTCAAACATAAATTTGCCATATATATTTCATATATATGTTAATATCATATATATGTATAAATTCTAATATATACCAGCAATGTTTACATATCAAGAAGATGCAAGAGATTGTATATATGTATTTAGAAATATATATGTATATATAGATATACACATATATTTATGTAACAATAAATAAAGCAAGATGACATAATTTGAAAAAGCAAGGAGGGGTCTATGTGAGGGTTTGGAAGGAGGAAAAGGAAGGAAGAAAGAGTCTAACCATATTATAATATCAAATCTGAGAAATAATTTAAAATAATAATAATTTGAATGAATAAAAAGGCAGATCCCTGATCATTCTCTTCAAGATATTTATGCTCCAGAGCATTACCAACCTAAGACAGAAAAGTATAGATTTGGATAATACATATTTCATGATGGGTAAGGAAGTCACTCTTGTCAGAATGACCTAAGACAGACTCAGTCTTGTTAATGAAATAAAAGAGAGGGAGAGGCAGAGAGCCTTTGGGGCTTCTTGGCAAGAATCTGACATGGGCCAAGGACAAGGAAATGGGCTGCTTGGTAGGAATATGACATTGGCCAAGGACAAGGAAGTAGGCTTCAGGCAGGAATCTGACATCAGGCTAGAACAAAGAAGTAATTTTAGGCAGAAATCTAACTCTTAGGCTAGAACAAAGAAGTAATTTTAGGCAGAACTCTAACTCTTAGGCTAGAACAAGGAAGTAGGCTTCAGATATGAAAATGACTTGGGGCTAGGACAGGGAAGTGGGCTCAGATATTTTGCTCATCATGGTAAGCCCTTAGAAACAGTGATCACGGGAGTATTCACAGAACTTTGTTTACTGCCTTGCTTGTTCTTTGACTGTTTGCATCTATTGTATTGCTAGTTCCTCAACCTAGAACTGACCTTAATGCTTGCATGTAATTAAAATGGTATAAAAGCAAAAAAGGAGGAGGGGGAAGGGATATGGGCTTCTAGGGAGGGAAAATAGTGAAAGAGGATGACATCTGTATTGTAAATAAATAAAATATCCAATAAAAGATTAAAAATTTAAAAAAAAGAAATGGCAAGCCAACAACAACAACAAAGACTGCAGCTTTTATAACTTTGAATAATTATATATCCTAGACATTTTGTAATAAAATGGTCCTGTCTAGGGAAAAAAAGATATTTATGCTCTATCAATAATTTCTGCACAAAATAGTTTTCAAAAACGTTTCTTTCTTTTTTTAGGCATATCCACAATTCTGCCTAGAGTCTTTTAAAAATATTTTCCCCAGAGCATTGTCTTTTATGATATTTATCATCTAGTACTCTGTTCTTGCTCAAGTTTCCATCAATTCTTCCCTTTCTCTTTATCCCACAAATACTCTTAAGTTAATTTTACTTTGTCTTTACTTTTTCTAAGTATGCCTGGGCTTTGATCTCATTTAAGGAATTAAGAGCCCTGGTATCTGTTCCTGATTTATTTATGGTACCCTAAAAGTGATTTGAAGTAATAAATAAATAAATAAATAAATAACTTGAAAACAAATCAATTTACATGTTAATTATAATCTAGCACAACACTGTTTTGAATTTGACTCCTGACCTGCCCAATCTAGCTTCAGCATTCTTAAAATATCCATTCTGATTCAACTTTTCTCCCACGTCCCTCTGGGGTTTCTAATCTCTATTGACCTATTACTTACAGCTCATCCACAGCAAATCCTATAGTGCTTAGCAAATTCTGTCTGTCCTTGGTGATTCTCCTTAAGGTTTTTATCCAACAATATTCAGGCCAAGAGCAGCACATTTGGGTATAAGGCAAGGTCACTTGAGACCTAGAGAAGAAAACCAAACCAACTTAAATGGATCTCAAGCTCAAATACACCATCTTAATCTTTGAGTTAAACAGCTCTTCTTCAGACCTCCAGTGTACTGGGATCATTCCAGGATTGCTGACAAGGTCTATAATTCTACAGGTAGGACTTCAGGAAAAAGGAACACAGGAGAGAGAGGAAAGGGAAGAAGTGCCCTGTGACACAGACAGTTATATAGGTAAAATAGATTCTCATTTATGTTCAACCAAATATCACAAAATACCTAAACCCATTGTACACTTTTTCAATTTTAGAATGATCAGAGACACTTATTTAAAGAAAACAAAACAAAACGAGAGAAATCTCTGAGTGTTTATTCTTGAATCGATTGCATCTTTCTATAATATTCACATATTATTGCCAATATTTTATGACAGCACAGATAAAAACTGTTTCACTGTGCTTAAAATACCAATTCTGTCCTACAGACTCTGTTTTGTGGGGATCATCACCCATAGTATTCATGATAGATGAATATACATTCTCACTGGAAATGTTAACACGTAAAAGTTTCTGGTTTTGTTATGTATCTGTTTTGTCCTCAAGCGGCTATTTATGATAGGATCCTGACTTCTAGCAGATTAAACTGCATTTTACTATTTTAATTCTCATTATTTGCCCAGATATCTAGCTATATGACACCAAATATTTTCTCTTTAAAGAAATTATTAACCTAGAAACAATAGACTATACAAGTATCAAGATTTTGAATTATTTATGCTTAAGGAATCAGTTCAAGACTTTCCATTATCTTCATCACAGTTCTTTGAAACTAACAAACTTATAATACAATGCCTCCATAGCCTACTTCAATTTTGGAATGCATTGGAAAACAAGAAAAGCTACAGTTTAGAACAAAAAATTCTTTTAGAAATGATGCCAGGTATACATCCTCTGCACAGAGATTAATTTTGTCTTATATGGTTAATATATTTTTGGACATGTAGAAGTTTAATTTAACACTTAATTTCAAATAGAGTAAGGAAGAGTTATGTGGAAGAGTTTAGAGGGAGGACAGAGAAATAAAAATGATAAAATTATAGTATAATATAAAAAGGAAATTAAAAAGATAAGATCAAGTCACAGAGAAGTTTTAGGTCTGAGATTCTAAACACCTGCATATTTTTACTATGCCAGGTTACCTCCTAGAAGAAATGTCTATTATTAAGCACCAGTGTGCCATTGACAAAATGGCATTTTAATCTAAAATACTGATATCTGAATCAGTCAACTTACTATGTAAAAATGCTACAGTAGAATTTGAATACTAAGCCATACATATTTAAAATGATTTAACTATATAAAAATACCTATTTATGTGTATATACTACAGCTAAAATATGTGGATGTTTTAATTGTCTTTATAAATCTGGGGATATGTGTATGCCAGAAACTTAACAATAACTGGATGCAGGGCAAGTATGGAGACTATCCAAGGTGTGTCTACAGTATCAGCACTTAGCAGGTTGAGGCATAAAGGTAATGAGTCAGAGAAAGTCCTGAATGTCTGGTGAGTCTGAGATCAAACTGGGCTACAGAGAAAGATACTGTTTCAAAATAAAATCCCAAAGGGAAACAATAATGGGAATAAATGCCAAGTCATTAGACTTACAAAAAATTTGGAAACATGTTAAACATTTCATGATGTGGATGTAACAATAAAACACTAGTAATCCAAGAAAATCATCAATTACAGGGAGGAATTTTGTCCTAATTTTAATATTTCTAGGTAAATCAATCATGCTTTGATTTGTGATTTTAAGCTTTTATTAGTTTTTCTCCTTTTTGTGATATTTATAAAAATTATACAGTTGAAATGTTAAATAAGATTATAAAGCCTAAGCCTTAAAAGCACAATGTAATTACATTTGTGTAATGTTAAAAACTTACTACTATGTCTTTATATTAATATTTATTATGCATATGTACCTTCTATTTTAGCATATTAACATGCATTCATGACTTTCATTTAGTGACAGAAAATTTTGTATTTCTATAAAAATAATTATGTAGTTCATAATGTTTAATAACTATAATAAAGTGCTATTTTGGTTAAAAAAAAGTATTTACATTAACCCCAAAATACTACTCCCTACAGAAACACAACCATACATTCCCACATAAAATTAGTAACTCCTCTTGACCCTTACCCACTCCCTGAATGTGCTTGACTGAATAGTCTGGAAATGCTGAATTATTACCTTTGGAGGCATTTCGAGATACCAGTTTGTCATCCCATACATCCACTATTCTACCAAAGTGATCACCTTGCTTTCTACATAATTTTCCCACATAGTTCCTGAACCTTTTATCAGAATGAACTATTCATAATAAACACAGGCAAGAATCCTAAAAAACAAAGTCCAATCCTCCAAGCAAGAGTAATACATAATTATATTCCGCTTCCTTGGCTGGGGTAAATACTTCAATGACTGGCTTGTTTGTACACACATTCTGCCTGTAATGTGGAATGCATGCCATGCTATATTCTACCATCCTAAGTGGTCATATTAGAAAATAGTAAGACTTGAGTATGATATAATCAGAGCAACAGGAAAGACTAAATCATGGAATAAGTACATGTTTAATAAGAGCTTTATTTAGAGAAGGTTTCTTTCTCTTAGAAAGTTGTCCAGAATTTTCTGCATTCCTACACTAAGTAGCTCAACTGTTGAATTGATCATCAATTTAATAACAATTACCATTGTAAACTGTTGTCCTTGTCTCCCTAGGACCAGACCTTGAAGAATTCCTCTGACCATGCCATCATGTAATAACTCCATTCCTCAGCCCTTAATATTCATCCTGGCTGGAATCCCAGGCCTCGAGTCCTCCCACGGCTGGTTCTCTATATCCTTTTTCTTGATATTTGTAATAACCATCATAGGAAATATCACCATTTTAAACATCATTTGGACAGATAAGACTCTCCATGAGCCAATGTTTCTCCTCCTGGCTACACTATCAGTTGTGGACTTGTGCCTGGTTACAGTCACTGTACCTCGAATGTTAGGAATCTTCTGGCTGAATGCCAAAGAAATCAGCCTTGAAGCCTGCCTCACACAGATGTTTTTCATCCCTTCCTTTTATGTCATGGAATCAGGGATCCTCTTGGCCATGGCTTTTGATAGATTTGCAGCTATCTGGTACCCTTTAAGATACACAACCATCCTTGACAGCAACATGCTTGTGAAGATGGCACTGGCTATACTGGCAAGGGCGGTGGCAGTGGTTACCCCTGCACCCATCTTAACTAAAAGGCTGGAACAATTCCAAACCCAGGTCATTAGTTATTCCTACTGCGCCTACATGGCTGTGGTGATGATTGCTTGTGGAGACATCTCCAACCATGTTGTCTATGGCCTCATGGTTATTGTATCATCTGTGGGGATTGACCTACTTTTTATCATTCTTTCATATACCTTGATCCTTTGTGCTGTCTTTCATATTCCATCTTGGCAAGCAAGGAGCAAAGCTCTCAGTACATGTGGTTCTCATCTTTGTGTCATTGGTCTGTTTTATTCTCCAGTTGTCTTTTCCGTCTTATCCCAGATTTTAGGGTACCACATGGCTCCCTACTTACAGATTATAATCGACAATTTGTATTTCCTGGTGCCTCCTATGGTTAACCCCTTAGTATATGCAGCCCGAACCAAACAGATGCGAGAGCGGGTGTTGCAGGTACTGAACTGTCAGAGGAAATGAGCTGGTACCTGGGATGAAAAGAAGACATGCAAAAATGTGATTGTGTTCTACATACAATCAGAAGTTCAAATAATTTCTGCCAGCTCTGAATTTTCTTGAGAGGGGGAAGAAAGTACTAATTTAAGAAAAGAACTCAGTTAGGTTGGAATATAACTTGCATATATTCGTTCAATCTTGATGTATGAAAAGTTAGTAATTCCTAAGCATATGTTGTCTATGGCCTCATGGTTATTGTATCATCTGTGGGGATTGACCTACTTTTTGTCATTGTTTCATATACCTTGATCCTTTGTGCTGTCTTTCATATTCCATCTTGGCAAGCAAGGAGCAAAGCTTTCAGTACATGTGGTTCTCATCTTTGTGTCATTGGTCTGTTTTATTCTCCAGTTGTCTTTTCCGTCTTATCCCAGATTTTAGGGTACCATATGGCTCCCTACTTACAGATTATAATCGACAATTATATATAATGAAGTAGGTATACTTTAACTGAAATTTTATTGTTCAAATAAACAAATGATACCACATGAACTGAAAACACTTTCCAAATGTGTAAGGGTTCATTTGAAGTGTATGTCATCAACATGGTCGTGCTTTAATTTTGTCTTTTCATGGTCGTGTTTATCTCTTTTACCCACACCAAACCATAAATAATAGAAAAGAATTCTAATAAAAATAGATACATAAACATATATATGAAAATATTAATAACTAATGAGCTTCTCTGCTTAAACATCTTCATATAGTAAAAAGAAGATCATATGAAGTATGTAATGAAATACCTTTAAAGGTCTTATGTTCCAACTGATGGGCATTTTGGCTGTCATCTCCATTGGATCCTTCATCCGTGGAGTCTGGAACTTTCTAATGGTTCCCCCCTCTCCCGTCCTGTTCCCCACAACACTCTGTTGAACATTTCTACTCATTGTCCTGACCCTCTGGGCTTCTCTTCTCTCTCCCACTAATACCTGATTCTGCCCCCCTTTTATTCCCTCCTCCTCTCCCCCCTCTCACCCAGGTTCCTCCCTCCCTCTGCCTCCCATGTCTATTTTGTTCCCCGTTCTAAGTGGGATTGAAGCATCCACACTTGGACCTTCCTTCTTGTTAAACTTCATATGGCCTGTGAGTTGTACCATAGGTATTCTGAACTTTTTGACTAATATCCACTAATCAGTGAGTACATCCCATGTATGTCCTTTTGTGTCTGGGTTACCTCACTCAGGATTATATTTACTAGTTCTATCTCTTTGCTTGTAAACTTCATAATGTCCTCCTTTTTAATAGCCGAGTAGTATTCTATTGTGTAAATGAATCACATTTTATGTATCCATTTTTCCATTGAGGGATTTCTGGGTTGTTTCCAGTTACTGGCTATCACAAATAAAGCTGCTATGAACAAAGTGAATCACATGTTCTTGTGATATAGTAGAACATCTTTTGAGTATATGTCCAGAAGTGGTATAGCTGGATATTCTGGTTGAATTATTTCAAACTTACAGATGAACCACCAGGTTGATTTCCAAAGTGGCTGTATACATTTTCAACCCCACCAGCAATGGAGGAGTGTCCTTCTTTCTTCAAATCCTTGCCAGCATCTGCTGTCACCTGAATTTTTGATCTTAGCCATTCTGACGTAAGGTAGAATCTCAGGGATATTTTGATTTGCATTTCCCTGATGACTAAGGAACATTTTTTTAGGTGTGTCTCAGACATTCAAGATTCCTCAGTTGAGAATTCTCTATTAGCTCTGTACCCAATTTTTTAAATTATGTTATTTGGTTTTCTGGAGTCTAACTTCTTGAGTTCTTTGTATATTTTGGATATGAGCTCTCTATTGGATGCAGGGTTAGTGAAGATCTTTCCCAATCTGTAGGTTGCCTTTTTGTCCTACTGACAGTGAGCATCCTTTGCCTTACAGAATCTTTTGTTTCATGAGGTATCATTTGTCAATTGGTGAGCTTAAAGCCTGGGCCATTGGTGTTCTGTTCAGGAAATTTTCCTCTGTACCACCACTAGTAGATAGACATAGCCCCCAGTTGATGGATGGGGCCACACACCCATCTCAAAAAAAATTTTTTTTTCGAGACGGGGTTATTCTGTATAGCCCTGGCTGTCCTGAAACTCACTCTTTAGACCAGGCTGGCCTCGAACTCAGAAATCTGCCTGCCTCTGCCTCCCAAGTGCTGGGATTAAAGGTGTGCGCCACCACTGCCTGGCACATCTGAAAATTTTTAACCCAGAATGTTTTCTGTCTAAAGGAAATGAAGGGACAAAAAAATGGAGCAGAGACTGAAAGAAAGACTATCCAGAGACTATTCCATCTTGGGATCCATCCCAGGCACAGATACCACGCCCCAACACTATTACTAATGCCAAGATGTGCTTGCAGACAGGATCTAGGCATGACTGTCCTCTGAGAGGCTCTGCCAGTACCTGACTGAGACAGATGCAGATACTTAACAGCCAATCACTGGACTGAGTCTAGGGACCCCAGTGGAAGAGTTAAGGAAAGGACTAAAGGAACTGAAAAGGATTGCAACCCAGTAGAGAAATCAAGTTTCAAAGAGAGATCAAGGAGAATGGGAGAGGGGAAGAATTTAAATGACTACTACTTTTAATATAAATGTATGAAACTTTATTCTGTCTATAAGAAATACAGGCACAGGGGATGGAGAAGAGACTGAGGAAATGCCCAACCAATAGTGGGCCCAAATTGAGAACCATTCCATAAAGAAGCCTGAATCCCTGACACTATTAGTGATACTCAGTCATGCTTGCAGACAACAGTCTAGCATGGCTGTCCTCTGAGAGGCTCCACCCAGCAGCTGACTCAGACAGATGGAGATACCCACAGACAAACAGTGGATGGAGTTTGGGGACTCTTAAGAAAGATAGGAGGAAGGAGTGTAGGCCCTGACTACCATAGGAACTCAACAGGAAGACTAACAGAGTGAACTAACCTGGGTCCCAAACAACTGGAGCAGGGCTATCCCAACAGCTGTTACTAGTATGTGGCTTATGTTCTTCTAGCTGGACTGCTTTCTCTGACCCCAGAGGGATCAGAAACTAATCTTACAGAGACTTGAAACGCTAGGGTTGGGGTGATACTGAGGGATGTCCCCACCTGCTCAGAGGAGAAGAGAAGAGCAATTAGGAAAGGATTGTGGGAGCGGGTGACCGGGAGGGTGGCAGTGAGAGAGATGTAAAGTGAGTAAGTAAAAACTAAATAAAAAATATAAGTGTGTGAAAGTGTCAAAAATAGAAGTGTAATTAAAAGGAAAGAAAAAATGCCTTTACAGATATACTTTCTTTTTAACATCAAGCTTTCCTCTCCATATACCTGGTTTGACATATTTGCATAAATTGAACATATCTAAAACTGAATCTCTTAATTACTAAAATATTTATATTAAATATGATGTATTTTAAATACATTGCTGTTGGGATAGCCCTGCTCCAGTTGTTTGGGACCCACATGAAGACCAAGCTACACATCTGTTACATATGAATGGGAAGGCCTAGGTCCACACACTGTATGTTTTTTGGTTGGTGGTTCAGACTCTGAGAGCCCCGATGGTCCAGGTTAGTTCACTCTGTTGGTCTTCCTGTTGAGTTCCTATGGTAGTCAGGGCCTACAGTCCTTCCTCCTATCTTTCTTAAGAGTCCCCAAAACTGTCTCTATAGGAAACTAAGACTGTTCTTTATATCCAGTAAATTAAAAAGTATAATAAAATTAAACATTAATAAAATAAATGTTTCCATTGTACAAGGTGACTTGCAAACTCTTTATTTGTTGAAGACTGAAGGAGCTGAAGGAGTTTGCCACCCCATAGGAAGAACAACAATATCAACCAACCAGACACCACCCAGTGCTCCCAGGAACTAAACCACCAACCAAAGAATGCACAAGGAGAGACCCATGGCTCCAGCTGCATATGTAGCAGAGGCTGGCTTTGTTGGGCATCAATGGGAGGAGAGGCCTTTGGTCCTATGAAGGCATAGAAGAATGCTAGGGCAGTGAAGCAGGAGTGGGTGGTTGGGTGAGGGAGCATTCTCATAGAAGCAGAAGGGAGGAGGGTTGGGATGGGGTTTGTGAGGAGAAACCGGGAAGGGAGATAACAGTTGAAATGTAAATAAATAAAATAACCAATGAAAAAAATTTTTAAAAGAAAAGCTGCACTTTTATTGGTTATTAAATATCTATGGCTTTAGACTTCTTCCCATGAATCCTTAGATATGTCAGTACATAAACATCTGATGTATCCATCAGTTTTCTGTACCTTATTATCGTCTATGTGACATGAGGGAACTTATAAGAATAAGATTTATTCTGCTTATATAGTTTGTTTCTCTCTTTTAAAGTATTTTAGGTACTCAAGTAAAGACTGCTCATATGCCCTCAGGCTCTAGTGGTTTTCTGAAGAGATCCGTGTTCACAGCAATGGTGTTTTAACATTCCATTTATGAGACCCTTTCTAGTTTGGGAAGTACCATTTACTAATGAATGCAGTGTACAGGGAATGCTATACTGCACCTTAAGGTGTTACTATCTACAAAGAGGGTATATAGAGATCACTGGATAAATGCTTCCCAATTCTATTCCCCATCCCGTGGGAGCTCTATTTCTTATACTATTTCAAAATGCCCTCAACAAAAGAAAACTTTGAAAATCCATGTATTCTCACATATTTTAAGAAATTGAAAATATAGAATGACACTAAAATTTTTGCTATTTTTTTTAACAGCATGTCTTTATGTCAGTGATAGAATTTTAGGAAGAAATGATTTTCAGGTAATTTTTATCTTTCTTTTCCTTTGTAAATATAGTATGCCATTAATTTGATCCTCAAAGGGAAAATAAATCAATAGATCAAATGTAGAGATTAATGAGTTAATACTTTTAGTACTCATGTGGAACTAGCCAAGATGGGACATATGCTTTTGATATATAGAGTCCCTGGAGAGTGGGGACTAACAAGAGGCCAGAGACACAAAGGTAAATGCAAATGTGTCAGTTCTCGGTTCTCTTCATTTGTTTGTAAGAGCTTTTGCTTCATAAAGATAAGAATAGAAAATATATGCTCTATTTAACACGATATTTGCTCAGTTTAATAGTAGAGATGTCGAACTCTACCCATTATCTTCTAATTAACTTTGGTGAAAAGTAAGTTTACTGTGAGTTTTAAAATGACACAGACAATGGCCATTGACAACAGTACTAGTCTTCAGGCTGTTGAAATGGTTCAGTTGATAAAGGCACTTGCATTTTTGTAATGTGTACTTTATGTTAATACATATTTATATGTAATGAATATTTCACATTTGTGTAAAACAGTGCATCAGATGGTAGAGATATTAGCAGATGATCTCATGCAACAGGATGGTTTGTATATTTTGATACTATTGAATACAGGGGTGCGGCTGCTTTTTACAATCAGAATTCTCAAGGACTTCAGTCACACACATCAGTACAGTATCATGAATTTTAATGACATTAATTTTAAAACTGAATTAATATTATGATTAAAAGACTTTATCATCTGAAGTAAAGTTTGACATTCAAATCTCACATTTAAAATTATGTCCTCCATGAAATCTTGTCTGATTCATTTTAAAATCTGGATTAGTTGTTTCTCCATGTGTAGCCAAATTATATTGTTTTAACCTCATACATTATATTTGCTCAATATTTTTAATCTTCCTGTAGAATCTTTAACATGTACATGGGTGTCACTGTTTACCATTGGGGAAAATACCTACCTTTTGCATTACAGAAAGCACAACAACAGATGTCTGGATTGAGAGAATGAAAAAATAGATAGAAGAATGCAAGAAAGAAAGAAAATGGAGAATAAAAACTTAGGCGAGAGATCTTAGAAATATACGAGATACATTTGTATGTTTCACCTGTATTTAGTCCATGTTCAAACTGGTTTTGTCTTGAGAATATGCAATGACATTTTGTGAAAGATCACGATATTGGAATTAATTAATGAAAATAGTCACGTATAGTACAAACAGTTTTGATCGGCAACTCTCTAGTTTCACTCTGACAGCATATTTTATGATTCTTTACTGAGTATTAGACTTCGGAACAAAAATGTTCACAACCAATTTGCGGATCTCCTTTGTCTTCACACCATAGACAATGGGGTTAAGGGCAGGGGGCAGAAGCAGATAGATGGTAGACAGTAAGATGTGAACGTATGGTGATACGTGACCAAAGCGGTGACTGAAAAAGGAAAAAAAGGCAAGGATATAAAACTCCAAGAAGACGACAATATGAGCCGTACAAGTGTTGAATGCTTTGCTTCGTGCCTCTTTCTGAGGAAGACGAAAAACAGCTCGGAAAATCATAGTGTAGGAGATGAAAACAAATATCATGTCAAAACCTAGAATTGCAAAAGCCACAAAGAGCCCATATGACTTATTTAGGCGGACATCTTCTGCTGCCAGCTTGACTACAGCCATGTGCTCACAGTAAGAATGAACAATCACAACAGAGTGGAACTGTTGCAGTTGCTTGAGGAGAACAGGTAAAATCCCAACGAGTACAGTTGCCCGAACTGCAACCATCAGAACGACTCGAAGTAAAAACAAAGGTGTAAGGATGGACGTGTGCCTCAGAGGATTGCAGATGGCAATGTATCGGTCAAAGGCCATGGCAAGCAGAATGCCAGATTCTGTTCCTTGCAAGGCATGGATGAAGAAGAGCTGGGTGAGGCAAGCGTCAAAAGCCATGGAACACGAACCAAACCAGAAGATTGCCAACATCTTAGGAGCAATGGCTAAGCAGAGCCCAAGGTCCGTAGCTGCCAGTACTGCCAAGAAAATGTACATGGGTTGGTGTAGACTGCGTTCGGTGGGGATAATGATTAGTAGGAAGAGGTTTCCCAGCAAAGCCACAAGGCATACAACAAAGAAGGGAAATCCAATCCAAAACTGCACATGCTCCAGTCCAGGGATGCCAATCAGAACCACTGTCTTTGGGTTCAGATATGACAAGTTGTTATAGCCCATGAAGCTGATGAATCTTCTACTTGTCGCTGATACTGACACCTAACCAGAGAAAACTGATGACTGTGAAGAGTGAAGGAGGAGAACACTCAGATTTTCTCTTGGAATCTTATACATATGAATTACGACCATGTAGCTTTAAATCTTTGAGCATCAACTAAGTTTTATAAGAATGTGGGTCTTTGATCTTCTATTGAAAATCCTTTTAGATAATTAAGATTATGTTATATTTGTCTTTTAGAGATGATATAAGTGAAAATGTATGGCCTAATTGCATTGATTCTGTGAGTTTCTGGAGCCACCCCGCTGGTCTCAAAGAAAGTAAATGTGACTCTTTCCATATCCATCTCTAAACTCTGAGTACTTTCGAGATTATGTTAGACTTCACTGTGACAAAGATCAACCATCTTGTAGCCAGATGATGATGATGATGATGATGATGATTATGAAAGTACTTATGAATCTCAGAAATCAGTGAAGTTAAAACATAGAGATGTCAATGAAGCAAAAAGAACCCAAAAGCTAAGAAAGGACAGTCTCAAACCTGGAATATTATATAGCCTCCAGTTAAATGTGTTTAAACATGTTTATTGTACTAATGTACTTCTTATGCTACAAGGAAGCAGGCTTCTTAGGCTTATAGTGCAGTTCAAGGCAAGTTTTTTACTTTGCTTATTTTATTCTTCCCAGTCGGCAGGTAAAATAATTTCTGACACTATTGAGCTTTTCCAACACAAGGGTGGCTTAAATTTCTCTTTTAAAAATTTGGCAAAGAATTAAAACTGAAATGCTGCAAATCTACACTTTTGTCTTTTAATATTTTCACTAGTAACTCTATGAACATAAAGCAATATGTGATTTTCATTCTACTTTCTCTAATATTAACTGTACATGTATATAATCACTGAACAGGGAGGATAATATTGAATGGAATTTTAAAAACACCATTTTAAAGAAGTGAGAGGCTACCATATTAAAACTATATGAAAAGAATATATAGTTCATAGTGCTTAGCACATTAATACTTATGAAGCTATGGACTGAATTTCTTCAATGTCACATAAAATATTTCAGCAGTTGATGAAAAGTAGAAATCTTTTCACATGAGCTTCTCTACCCAAAGAAACCATGAGAATATGACCAAGAAAATAGAGATGCTGATTAAAATATCTGGAAATTTTGCATCACAACGTTATTTGGATATCTATTTGAAATGAACTCGACAGTGGATGCAGAAATTTACGTAAAAGTAATTATACACAAAAATGTTTATGAGTAGGGCACAAGTTGTGGCAAAATGTAAAGGAGATGCACGAAGAAGTTCCATGTGAGATAATTATTTAAACGCTGATCGATGATCTAAGGACACAAGACAAAATTAGTTTTGGTCTCATCATAATAGATAGTAGGTAATTCATTCAGTTATTCACATTTAATTGATAATGATGAAAAGACCACATCTCATAGTTAAAAATGCAGAAGTCATATCACATTTCTTCTATTTAGTATGAACATACAAATATATAATATTATTTTTCAATATATTTTTATAATTATCTTTTGTGTATCAGTACAAAAGCACTTGTTTTGAGCAATGTAAATTCCACTGATAATCTTAACTTCAGGGATGAGATGTGACCTATAAGTCCTCAGAAAGCAGGATAATGAGCTGAGAAAAATGGGGTGCTCTTGTCTTCAGTTCTCTCTATACTTCCAGGTGTTCTGTTCAAACTGGACACACACCACACACATACACACACACAAAGGGGAAGAGGGAGAGAGAGGAACAGAGAGAGAGAGAGAGAGAGAGAGAGAGAGAGAG